>NC_137465.1:114551075-114557669 GCF_964235325.1 Thermobia domestica | reverse complement strand
TTCAAAGTCTGCTACACAAGAGCGGGGGCGGATCCAGTGGGCGATCATGGCGATAGCCTCCCAGAAAGGGAATATTTGTGTTTTTATATAGAAATAAAACCCATTCCAGAGTTTGGAGCTCTTAAAAGTAGCTCTAAATAGGAGTATTACCAACCACCGAGCCCCCAGAAGTCCATCGTAGATCCACCTCTGGACAAGAGAATGGGAAACACTTATTATTCACATTCAGTTTGCGCATCTCAACAAATAAACAATATTTTCTTTCACTTCGGCATTCTACTACTGCATTCTAGTGAACTGTAATGCCTTTTATGTTTAAAAATAATTATTCATTTTTCAATAGTTGTCAATGTTTATAAGTTCAGTAATTCACCATGAATAGAGTCAACTAGAAGTGTTTTTGTAACGAAGAAATAACAACATGAACTGTGAAATATCTTCTTACAAACTGTCGAGAGCTGAGAGTCGACAAACTTTGCTCTTTCGTTTACCGATTACCTCGAAACCGCGGTAGCCAGAATTAGCCCCGAATATGGGACTTATATTAAGAAAATGAAAATCTTAGGAAAATGCAGAAGTCTTTTAGTCTGAGAGAAAAAAGGAATGAAATCTTTAATTTCTAGTTCTGTTAGTCTTGTAGCTCTTAGTCCGTACCAAAGTACTGATAGAAATATGGCCAATGAATTATGACTATTTTGTAGAATATTCCACTTTAATATTACAGGAAATTCATCTTCCGGCTTGCTTGGTTGTGAAAAGTTATAGAGTGTATTGGTATTGGTATACTATGTAAAGTATGTGTACTGTCGCTGATTTGTGATAACAATCAGAAACAGAAGTAAAAGGTAAATTGCAGTAATAGTTTTCTGTTAATTTTTATATTCAAGGGGAGACGGAAAACCTACTTTTATCTTAACCTTTGTTTTTCTTAAAATTTCTATTCGGGTTCACACTCTTCCCCCTCAACATTGAATAGGGAAATGGGGAACTTATTTAGAATTTGATTGTTGATTCCAGTATATTTCAAGCATCACTTCTCGGACCTGGGCCTGTGATATGTCGATAAATCGCTATCGTCGATATATATATATATATATATATATATATATATATATATATATATATATATATATATATATATATATATATATATATTATCATATATCAACATTCGATATCGCGAATATATGGACATGAATATATCATTCGAAATTTTCGATATCGATATTCGGGGGGCGGCGAGGTATAAGGGGCCCCTAAGACTGGCGATGGATGAAGAAATTAAACTTACTTATTACAATATTGTTTTCTAATCATAATATCTTTATTACCACAAATTGCAATGTAAATACATACACTTGCAAATTTGCAATATTATATGGTATAATTTCTTAGGCGCCAGAACTTTTCTGTTCCCTGAAAAAAGAAACAAAAAATCACGTGCAAAAGCAAGTGCTTCGAACTTTGAACTAGAATTTACCAAAAAAAAAACTTTTTTTATTTCTCTCTCTTGGAGATTGATTGATTGATTTTGAGTTTTACGTCCCGTTCAGCAGCGAGGCTATATGAGACGGGGACCTACTGATTAAGGTGGAATCCGAACCACATGAACTCCCTCCGGGAATCGAACCCGGGTCTCGTTACAAATCGGAGGATAATAATGGGAAAACATACTTTATATTTTGTTTTCAGCTATGGATTTTAGATTTGCAATTGATATATTGTTCCGTCTTAGCCGAATTTGAAACAAAAGAAGTTTCCAATGAGTTATTCAAAGAAATGTTTTCCGCCTCCAAATGAAAATAGGAAGACACTTAGAGAAACTTATTATCGGGTTTTAAAACACAAACATATGATTGATAGAGTATCGACCTAAACCACTCGACCATTTTGCATGCTTTTGGAGGCTTTCTTTTAACCTTTGTGAAAGCAGTTTACTGTTCCATACTCGCTTTTGTTTATTGCGATACGACTATGAGTTCTCAGTGAATATTTAGACGTCACAGCTCTTGCAATGTATAAAAGTGTTTGTAGAATAAATCACATTCAATTTTACGTCCTAATAACATATGTAAAGCAGGTTGAATTCATGAAATGATTGAGGTTGGAGTGAACGTAAATGTTTTCACACTTACAAGGAAGGGTCACGCAGTGGCTCCGCTGAGATCGGAACGAGACCATTGTGTTTGCATTTTATATGTTATAACTAGATGGATCCCAAAGTTATACGTGCCACCGGGCGGAATATCGTGAGTTACAACATATTTTGTAATGTAAGAACTACAAAAAATTACCATGCAGAATAGTTTGAACCGTCATTTGTTCGGAAATGGTTGAGTAAGTGAAAAACTCTGCCAACACTTATCCCACCATTTTCAACGAGAAACTTTTTGTGGTAAGAAAAAAATGCCCCAGGGTCCCCCGCGGGGTCCCAGATGGGGTCCAACTCAAAATTTTCAAACGGCAAGGGGGGTTAAGTGGCATATCATTTGAAATCTGTTGTAAAATGAAAGAAAATGCAGCAAGTCTCGACTCTCTACAACAACCGTGTGCAAAAGGGCGACGGGTCAAAGTGTAAACAAAATCTTAATTGGAAAGTCCATGACTACCCCTATAAATCGGAAACGGTAAAACAAATGTGGAAACAGGAAAGAAAGCGTGGCATTATTTTCAAAGCACAACGTGAAAATGTCTTGTTCCAGGGTCCCCACATGGTCCCAGGTGGAGTCCAACTAAAAAGTTTCAAATGGCAAGAGAGGTAGGACATCGTTTGAAAGCTCTTGTTAAGTGAAAGAAGATGGAGCACGTCTCGACTTTCTCCGACAATCCTGTCCAAAATTGCGGCGGGTAAAAATATAAGCAAAAGCTTAATTGAAAATCTATGGCCACCTTGAATCCAAGAGACAGCTTAAAACCTATATCGAAAGGATAGGCATACCAAACTGCTGAAGCTAGGAAAACCAAATTTGGCATGAATGTTGATCAGTGGATGACGAAAAGATGCGAAATGTTCAAAAAACGAAACGTCTTGAGTTCAAAATGCCATAGTATGTATCGAACGCATGTCCAGCTCAAACCACTGGTGTTGGAGGTAATCCAATATGGCTGCCAGCGTGAAAAATGAGTTTGTATATAAATATGTTATTTCTTGGAATACCGTAATTAAACCAACAAAGTTTGGCGCAACTCGAAATCTGAAATGACTTACACATGGTTTGGTACTACTCGCCAATCTTGCAAATGATTTTTTTTTTTTTTTTTTGTATATTTGGTATTGCTTGGAGTATTGTGATCAAACCAACGAATGACATACAAATGTAACCGCCACGAATGCGCAGTTACGAATTACAATAGAGCCACCCACCTACTGGTGCAGCAAGTCCTTTATGCATGAACTACGTATGACAAAATTAGAGGAAGTCAGAGTTGTGTGTTCATCGCATATTCGTTATATTAAAGTAAATGATGGCGAGGGAACCAAACAAAACATATATGTGTTGTTACCGAATGAAATTATAGTTGAGGTGAATCGAAATTCAATTGTTCTTTAATCTTCCTATTGTTTCTAAATATATAATAGAGAAAAATAGAGATTTAAATTTGTACTGTTATGAACGACATAAGTTTTAACCGGCCATCTTGGATTCGAGGTGGCCATAGTTTATCAAATAAGCTTTTGATTACTTTTTGACCCGCCGCAATTTTGGACAGAGTTGTCGTAGAGAGTAGAGACTTGCTCCATCTACTTTCATTTAAGAAGATCTTGCAAACGATGAGCTACTTAACCCCTCTTGCCATTTGAAACTTTTTAGTTGGACCCCACCTGGGACCATGTGGGGACCCTGGGACAAGACGTTTTACCTTAAATTGTTGTACTTTGAAAATAATGCCAGACTTCCTTTCCTATTTTCACATTTTTCACCGTTTCCGATTTATAGGGGTGACCATTGACTTTTCAATTAAGTTTCTGTTTACATTTTGACCCTCCGCCATTTTGCACAGGGTTGTTGTAGAGAGTCGAGACTTGCTGCATCTTCTTTCATTTTGCAACAGCTTTCAAACGATGTGCTACTTAATCCCTCTTGTCATTTGAAAATTTTGAGTTGGACCCCATGTGGGACCCTGCGAGGATCCTGGGCAAACTTTTTTATCCGAAAAAGTGTGTTCTTGAAAATGACGGGATACATATTATCCGAGTTTTCCATTTACCCAACCGTTTCCGAACAAATGATTCGGTCAAAATATTCTGCCAGCTTTGTAGTTCTTACATTACAAAATATATTGTAACTCACGATATTCCGCTCGGTGGCACGTATAACTTTGGGATCTATCTAGTTATAATATATCAAATGAAAACACATTTGTTTCGTTCGGATCTCAGCGGAGCCACTGCGTGACCCTTCCTTGTTAGGAGTCTGGATATGTAAACCCGCTTAACGTAGGGATTTATTTCTGTGAAATTTGGGACATGGCGAATAAATACGAGTGAGCTTGGAAATGTGAAAGTTCATCTGAATTTGTTTTACAATCACTTCAAAATACAACTTTATATATACTTTTAAAAAGCCATCCCTATTTTGAAAAAAAAAAAATTACTGTACTTAGGCTCGAACCGCCGCCCTCCGGTTCTAGAACTTTAACAGCGCTATTAAGCACGCTTGACCACAGAAGCAACTCACGAAAATGCGTTGTGATATAGCTAATAGAATCGCTCCAAGCGCAGGTTTACACTTGGAATTTTAAATAGCCAGTTTCTGTCTTTTTCAGTAATTCCAACTGAAGATATTGACTGATTTCCCATATTGGAACTTTGCGTGAAGTGTGAATTGTATGCTCATTTCAAAAATGCACTATTTTCTGTTCTTTCAATTTTACGTATTTGCGAGTGTTCCTAAGACCTGTTGTGTGCAGCGATTTTCACACAGTTAAGCGTTTTACTAACCCCCGGAGGCATAATATGTTAAACGTAGGCAGCATTCTGTTGTTATCATAGTAGTCACTTGTAAAGGCACACCTAGTATTAGTTTTTCATTTTTGTTCTTGTGTTGACCTTGAAGGACCAACAAATGCCTTTCGTGAAGCTACAAGTTTTCTTTAACTTTATACTTTATAGCAAGAATATTAACTGCTATATAAAACACAATTATATACTGTGGCGTGCGAGACCCTGGTTTGATTCCAACGGGAGCTCATGTGTTTCGGATTACATGTTAATCAGTAGGTCCCGTCTCATATAGCCTCGCTGCTGAAAAGGGCGCTAAACTCTAAATCAACTCAACTTAATAATTATCTATACATTGAATTTAATAATAAGGAGGGAGACCTTGAAGGAGGGAGGCCGAATAAAGAGGGAGACCTTAAAATTTAAAACGTAGGGTCAGCGTGAGTCAGAGAGGTCACGGGGGGTGGTGTGTCACAGTTAGTCACGTCCTGTTGACCCACGATCCACTGACCTACTCACAAATCTTGACCCAATTGACTCACTCCATCTCTGGACTGTACACACAGATAAAGCAGACATATATGTAATCTGACCTTACTTGGCCTTCACTAATTTAAGATAATCTACAAAAAATGAAAGAAAGCAATTTCAAACGCAAAAATATAGAAATGTATTTTCAACGGAACAAAAAAAAAAAAAAAAAACCGTAACAGCCAAGATTTGAACCCGAATTTCTGCACTCAGCAAGCAGACGTCTTACCGACTTACCCACGGCATATCTTCCGACTTCTGGTTTTGAAACTTTATTTACACTGCGTGTGTTACCTAACAACGTTACGAGATGTTCTTACTGTCGTGTTAACACGCGTTCCGTAAATTTACGAAGTCGCTCTTTTAATCCAAAATCAATTCGACACACACACACACACACACACACACACATACACATACACACACACACACACACACACACATATATATATATATATATATATATATATATATATATATATATATATATATATATATATATAGATAGATAGATAGATAGATAGATAGATAGATAGATAGATATGTTGGTGCACCAGTGAGCACCCAAGAGTACAGATTAATTCATTCTTGATTTTAATCTACAGAACAAATGTTTTTTATGAAAGCAAGGGGACGGCTACCCATAGATGGAAAATTGGAAGTTACTTGGAAATATTTTAGAAGCAATATCTTTCAATGGTAAAGACCACTGCCCGATGATCCTGTTTTAATAACTCCATGAGCAGAAAGGACTGATATGTCCCTCTCCTATATGGTATTTTTCAAACCATATACTTTATCGGGAATATTATCCTTTATTCTTCAATTCATGAATTGTTTGAGGTTGAAGTGAGCGTAAATGTTTTCATACTTAGGAGTCTGGATATGCAAACCTGCTTACCGTGGGGATTTACTTCTGTGAAATTTGGTCCATGAAGTTATACAAAAATCGGTAAAATAAGGAACGTTAACATTCTTACAATGAGAACAGATTTCAATTCCCGGTGGGAGTTAGCGTACGCACGACTTTATCGTGGGAGACCCGGGTTCGATTCCCGGTGGGAGCTCATGTGTTTCGTATTCCATGTTAATCAGTAGGTCCACGTTTCCTATAGCCACGC
>NC_137465.1:113181195-113246039 GCF_964235325.1 Thermobia domestica | reverse complement strand
GTGATGATTTAACCCGGGAACGGTCGAGTGTTGATTTGTGACGCGAGCGGTCGACAGATGAGTGCGACGCTCACTTACAATATAATCGTTTCTATAGCTGTTTATAACTCTATATGGAATTTATTTTGAAAACATTTCTTTCTATATGTTGACATTTTGTGATTTATTATTATTATTATTTTAGCAAATAAAATTATAATGTGTTTATATAAACATTTCTTTCTATATGTTGACATTTTGTGATTTATTATTATTATTATTTTAGCAAATAAAATTATAATGTGTTTATATAAAGCTATTTTTTGTTATAAGGTGTATCTATTTGTATTATCAAAGCTTGATTTTATCAAAACAATTTCTGTTAACCCATAAATAATACACTTATTTATCACGTAAAAATTATATTTTTACTTTCAGTATCACACAAGGATTACATTTTAAAAAAATATTTACATAATTAGTACGGGTTTTCAGTACGTGCTCTTTATATGTTCATGCTATTCATATTTTCAGATTAAAATTTCGAATGAAATGAAAGATATAAATATCTTAGTGTAAAAACTCTACTTATAACTTTCGATACATAAGTATTTCAATAAGACACTGTTCTACTCCATGTCTCATTACTGCCTTCATATCACCCATTACATATCCAGCAGATGCTGACAGTGTGTTTCCCATACATTGGCTCTTCACAGATAGCACATCATACAGTAGATTTTATAATTTTTCGCAAGCCACAGTTAAATCTGCTCCTTTTTGTTGCCCATGATGTGGAAAAATCACTCAAGCCGTCGGTCGACAGGTGAATGTGGCGCTCACATGTTATGCATAGTCCCATTCATAACGCCCGTGCTACTCCAACTGAAGAGAATGAAAAGGTGACACTTGACAATCACATATTAAACAGTTCAAAAGACAGCTAGACTTCACCTCAGGTCTGTGACTTCACGAGGGCGACATCCATATGAAACATAAATAAGGGTGAGCGCTGCTCTCACTTATCGACCGTTCGTAGGTTAAGGTGATTTTTCCTAAAGAGGGGAGGTACAGAGTCTGTTTCCGATCTATGGTGACGAAATTTCACACCTTGTGCAGCACCACCAAGCGGAAAGAGAAGGAAGCTGCCAGTCATGTGGGTACCTTGGACTATTGACTCTGCTTGACAGGTGTAGTAGGTGCATCAAGACAAAGCGTTAAGTCACACATCTCGCTTAACCCGCCTCTTCCTCCAACAAATGGCTGAAGAAACTGAAATTCGTGCAATTCCATTCACAGATATTCCAATGAAGTCGCCTGATGCGTAATCAATGGACTTTTAGGCCTCGGCCTCCTGAAACGAGTCTTGTTTCACAGGAGACCCCCCACCGTTGAAAAGCTATGGAAAGCTTGTCAGAGGAGTGGTTGCTGCTTGACATTACTGCGTACACTGCGTGCCAGTTTCCTGTAGTAGAAATTTCTCTGTCGGACAATTGTCCAGATGCAAGGCCATCAAAAGAACATTCTTAATGGTGACAACATGGTGTTTCTTAGGTAAGTTCAGTTTGAAATTTTCAAAATAGATCGGAAACAACCCCTGCATATCTTGTTTCAGTGCTAAAATAGATGTTATGCATCATAAGTTTAACATATATTATTATAAAATACAATACAAACGTCTTGCATCTCTGTAATTGCTGTAGGTGCTGAAAGTGATTGTCGTTGGTTACCAGACAAAACACAACAGCGAGTAGTTGCTTGGTCAACGTCGGTCAATGTATTTGTTAGAGAATATCATAGACGGTATCATAGATCTCAAAGCTGTCACAAATTCATGTAATTGTCAAGATTATGTTTCAGACGCCTGCTTCCAATAACGTTGATATTGAACGACTTCTTCAAACTTTAAATATCACATAAAAGAAATTCTTTTCTCAAATTTCAAGCATGGACTTACTATTTTGTTATACTATTGTACGTCATAAGTCACATGTTAAGTCATGAGAAGTACCGTTATCTTTTGAGGCAACACCGCACTACATATTGTATTGATACTTAAAACTAAACTTAGAAAACAATACGCAGATAGCATTTATTAAAGGGTAGATATAATTTCTTTTTGACGGATTGTAATTTCTTTTCTCTATTAACCCATAATAGGTAACATGGTCCATATTAAGTTATATATTTAAGATTTGATTTGATTTCATTTCTACCATGGTTGTAAATATACATTGCTTTTATCAATCTACAAATTTTTGTTTCGAACCAGTATCTGTGAGTGCATATCCTATGTTTCTATTTCTTTCATTCTCGCATCCACTCCTTCCCCAACGAACTAATAATTATAACTCTTAATGGAAAACAATTCAAAGCGAACGAGAGACTCTATATTTGTATTCATCCTGAAGCAATTCTCATTTGCTCTTTCCTCTATATTTCTGCTCTATCTTTCTTTCTCTATCTCTCTTTCTCTTTTTCTCTCCCTTCCCAACAACACTCTCATTCATTACTATTATATATACTTTTTTGTTTCCTTATACTGCCCATATTTTCTCTTTTTTTTCACTTTTCTGTAAATTGCTCCAAAAACATACATGGATAGTAATGTTACACATATTCTGTTTTCAGTTAGTTTTTCTTTTTGTTTAATTTTAATTCTCCCTCTCTCTGTCCATGTGTGTATGTATCTGTGCTATCTGGAATATTATCTCGCAGCCATAGAACGTATACATGAGACTCGGCAACCCCATACTGAGATAAAATATCAAAGCAGAAGACGTACTGTCAGAGATAATTGTAATTACAAAGTGGTTTTCTTCTGCTTTTGTCACGTATGTAATTTAGTTAATGCGAAACAAACCTTTAACGGTGAAATTTAATATTTCTACACTGATATATATATATAGTCTATGTGCGACATATTTGCATTTCTAAAAACCGATATATATATATATATATATATATATATATATATATATATATATATATATATATATATATATATATATATATATCTTTAGTGTTTAAAACCTTATTCTAAAAGTTTTTCTTTAATTGGTAACTGTATTATTTTATGTAAGTGTAATTTAAAAATGGTCGTAGATGCGATCTTCAATACCTTTCCCTGGATTGTTGCTCATTGCAAAATTCTCTTACTTCCCTTTATATAACACTAGCAGAATTGACCGTCCTGTTCTTTGTAAAGAAAGAGTAAGGAGTATTGAATACAAAACCGGAAAGTTGAATATTGTAAAATTACTCAAGCGTAATGATGAATTGGTATACCTTATTTTACACTACTAACTTAAGTGTTTGTTCATTTCAGGCACTTTTATTGAATATAGAATCGTGAGTATGACTATTATAGGAATTTTTACCTGGTTAGGGGCGTAATTTTGAAAAAGATAGAACCACATGTTTCATTAATATAAATTAGTAATACATACACACCAAATTTTGCTATTCTAATAGCTCTGTTCTGGTTGTATTTCTTTTTTTCTGTTTCTTTCTTCTAAAAGTTTTAATCTCTATTTATTTATTTATTTATTTATTTATTTTCCCTTTTCCTAATTAATTACTATCCTTGTTTCTATTTAATAGGTGTTCCCTCGATTCTCATTGCGGTCGAAATCTACATCCCATTTCTAGCGACATAACCTTTAATGAGAGTTAAACCCATCAGTAAAGAATCATTAAACGGTAGAGATTCTACTACTAAAATATTTATTAGCATTAAATTAATAGAACTTACATAGAAGAACCAGAGCAAAGTATTTTATTTTTATTGACTACTTTGTATAGTTCCAAGATTCCCAAAATTTGTAGCATTTTTTACAAATCAATCATGACTTTATGTGATACACGTATCATACTACAATATATAACCGAACTGTAAGAGAACGAATATACGATATGTTGCTGCTGCATAAATAAAATAGAACGACTTGTTTTATATACTGAATATTCATAAAATATTATATTACCTTTTGTCACAAACTATAAGCCTAATGCTAGGAACATTCTTCATAGAGAACTATTAAATATAAGAAGATGAAAACCTGAGTACTGGAGAGTTTATGCAAGTAAATAAGTAAAGGTCCCAAAAACAGTAGTCTCGACTTACTAACAAAGGATGATCCTCCTCCTTCAATTGTCTATCCTTAGCAGGAAAGACGGAATCAAATGTAACGCTTTGTACCTTGTGGGTTTCCTACTCTTTTGTAAGTACCATTTCGAATAAAAATATATGTTAAAAGAAACACCCCTTCGAAATAATTATCTCAACGGTTTTATCTCTAGTTTCCCAAACAGTGTTCAACCTTGGGAAACGGTGACCACGAGAATATTAATAGTTTGATTATCGATTTAAAAAAATGTACAAACATAAAGATGAAAAATAGGTGTTATTGTCAGAAGAAGACACAGTTTGCCATGTGTGACGTAGGGGAAAAAAATCTAATCGATTTTGTGCATCCTGGACCTGCACGTTCAAACATTTTGTACAAAAAGACTGACATATAGTTCTCTTTCATCAGTTCTACATCAGCATTATGAGAGTTTAATATCTTATTTCAGCACCGAAGTTACCTGAGACGAGATCTAAGGCATTTTAGGGAGATTCTAACTCCTTGCTTTTAGGCTCAAAGCAAGTATCCCGAAGATAGAAATCCCGGGACTAGTGTATAGAGGGGGAACTTCGTACACCTATATGTATGATGTATATATGTTGAGGCCTTAAATGCCAATTAATCACGTCAGTTAATTTGATTACTCTCTGTTCTATTCAGTATTTCAAAAGTACTAATATTCTCGGACGTTATTTCTGGTGTTTTGTTTTAGATTTTTTTTCTCTCTCCCATGCGTAGGTAAAAGTAAGGTTATTTTCTCATGAAGATCAAATCAACTAGACAAAACATTTACTGATATCTCCGGATTATTCGACTATTTATTCGTTAACACATTTTTTTTCAATTCTCTTTCTCATTGATTCAGGCTGGAGTTTAAAATCCCAGAAAATTCTGATGTGAACATTTCTTAGTATGTGTCAAGGTAACAGCATTCTGTTTCAGATCTTCAAACAATAGATGACATTTTGAAGTAATTTCTTTTCATATTGGAATCAACAACATAAAAAGTAGAAAGACATTGTTCACCTAGCCATAAAATTTGGTTATTGTAAACTTATACTATTTGTTATCGTTTCTTTTATGTTGCTGGCCGAAATGTGATGGCACGAATTTTCACTTAAGTGACAACAGAAGAATCTCACATTTTTTCTCTACTTTATTTTCTCTCTGTATCATTGAAGAAAGGAGAAACAGTATTTCACGGGTTTCCGTTTTTTGTGCCCTGAAGCTATCTATGAGTAGAAACTTAAGCTCTGGAGCTCTTCGCCTCTTTTTTTCTGAACTTGAAGGATGAAATGAATTCAGTTTCTTAGAGAAAGAGCACCTTGAAGCCTTTTTCACCTCAAGGAGTAAAAATGATGCAATAGAAAAGTAAGTGAAAAAAGGAGATGAGAAGGAAAGAAAGTAGTATCAAATGGCAAAAAAGGCTGTGGTTGTGGGGGGTGGAAGTTCTAAGAGAGAATGAGACTGAAGCAAGGAGGTACAGAGAGGAGATTCAAATCGATCGTTGAGGGAGTTCTTCAATGAGTCCATTACTGTCGGTGATGGGCCCACAGATCTGGATAAGCCTTCGGGTTATGATTACTCTCACAATGGCCACTTCTCCGTTTCGAGACAGTTTCTGGAGAGAGGTTTTCGAGTAGTTCTGGAAAGAAGGGAGTTGGTTCGTTTTCGGTGGTAGTGGCTGTGGAAATACCCCTCTCCTACCCTCACAACATAAAAAAAGAGAGGAGTAGGAGAGGAAGAATAGACATTTTGTGCAGCAGAAAATTCCTGGTACTCTAGAGAGCAATGCTGGAGGTTAAACTGTTCTTCGCCTGTTGCAAGATTGCTGGTGCTTAATGAACCACGATGGAAACATAGAAAATAGGAGATGTTGAAATCTCAAAAGGGTTTATTTTCCCGCTGTCTCCTTTATTACTTATGCTTCGCGTTTCTGGTTCTTAATGAAGAACTCAAGTGAACTTATTCAAGAATATACACAAAATTTCTTCTGGAAATTGGACAAAAAAGTATTTCATTTCATATTCAAAATTAACAGAACTTTATAATCCACAAAAGCTAGTTCAAATAAGGTCTGAAACAAATTTTGCATCTCTGAGACCACAGAATACTAGGAACAAGGTATGGTAATTTCACCAACACTTTTGATTTTGAACATACAATCTTCGCAACATAAATATACCTACAGTGTTATACAAAACTACTTCGATTTTCTTAATGTAATTATTATGATTTTTAAGGAGTTAGGTTTATCAGAAACGTCTTTACATATAGTAAAGAATAATCCGCCCGTATGGTAGACAAAATCTCAAGACCTGCTTGATCCGTTACAATACATTTTGGCTAGGTTGCAGAGAGCCATAAATTCGATGATGGAGGTGATCCATCCAGTTGTTCTCAAGATATAATCAAATATCCATTCCCCATGCATTTCTATAAGAATAAGTATTACTATAATCCTTTCTTATTAGGTTACCCGAAGTGCTCTTAAGATTAGCGTGTTAGTATAATGCTCAGCGTGCAAGATATTAATCAGTCCGTGGAATATAATGCTAAAATGAAACTAAATGACTCTCTACTGAACAAATATTTCGTAATTTCTCATAAAAGCAGATGTTCAATCTTTTGATAGTTTGATCGCTGAGTATGAAGTTCGTTAACTCGTACGCCAATGCTTTGTCTGCTGGAAATTGTTAAATCAACTTATCTAGTTCCTTTCTGAACTGACAATTTCTCGAATATTGTTGTGGTCGAAAAATGAATGTCCATATAGCAACGAACGAATGAACGATCAAATGAAAAAAAAAGTTCGCCCTAAGACGAAGTGCGTCTAGGATTTCTACTATTTTGTCTTCGAAAAATTATGGGGAAGTTAATTCAAAAAAAAAAATTCGAAAGTTATAGTTCGGTTAATTTTCTTCGTTAGAAGGTGCTCTTTGTTGATTGGAAGCTTCCAAGCAAAATGCAAACCGCTGGTTGGCTATTCGCAAAACTGGTCTTGTACGTGATCATATTGTTCAGAAGCACTGGTTAATTCTTGAAGAATGACCCCAATTTGCAAATCTTGGACCTTACTTGAAAAGTTTGATGGGTTCTTATTTAGATGAGAAGTATCTTCTGTACTGCTGAAGGTGACAAAATGCTGGAGTTTGAGTATGCTTAATGTGGCAAGGGAAATTTCTTTCTTGATGAGATGTCCTTCGGGATTTTTTTTTTTTTTTTTTTTTTTTTTGGCGAGAACGTGGATGGTCCAAATCACGATCTTCTTCCTGAGAATTTCGAGTGGAGTTTGGATTTGGTCTTATAATGTTTTGATAAAGTAAACTGTATGGTCTGTTACTGCTTGAGTGGAGCGGGAAGCATCATGTATTCGGGCTCTCTGAGTGATCCAAGTCTGAGCAAATATCTATGTTAATTTTATAGGGGGCGCAGCGAATCCCCATGCCCCACAAAATCTCTCAGTTAAAGCTACACACCAAGTTACGTTTATATTTAAAAATACATATTTTGTACTAGTACAATCAACCATCATACACATATGATATATGTATGATACTTTGTAGAATGTCTGGTTCGTTTCTCATTTCAATTATGAATTTTGTTACAGGGTGTACAGAAGACTGCTGGGGAACACCACGAATTATAATATTCTTTTAATATCTAAGATGTTAAAGTTCATTAATGGCATACAGATGATGTTCAGAAAAATGGAAACACCTGTAGTTAGCAAAACGTCAGATGTATGGGTTGGCGGTGATGTCGTGGCGCCCGTAGCGCCGGACCGCTGGTGGTGGTGTGTTAGGTCGGTCTCCATACTACGTCAGGCGTAGTGTAACAGCAGTGTCCAGTGGCTGCAGCAGACGGAGGTAGTGTAAAATCGGAGACCTCTCAGATTTTCAAAGAGGGCAAATTGTTGGTGCGCGGTTATGTGCAGTGAGTGTGACGACAGTGGCTACTGTGTTAGGTGTGTCGCGTGGGACAGTGTCGAAGATGATGACGGCCTACACAAGACACCGGAAAACCACATCGGTGAAGCGGAACAGTGGGCGGAAGAAAATCATGAGTGACAGGTCACACCGGGTATTAAAGCGCATTGTCACGCAGAACCGTCGTGCCACTGCGGAGCAAGTGACGGAGGAACTCAATTAGCACCTCTCCCACCCTGTTTCGACAATCACAGTCCGCCGCGAATTACATGACATGAACTTACGGGGTCCTGTTGCACGGGCCAAACCACTCATCAGGGACCATAACGCTTTCGCACGTCGCAAATGGTGCCGCGACCATGCAACTTGGACCGTTGAGGACTGGAAACGTGTGATTGGTCGGATGAGTCATCCTTCACCCTATTCCCAACCACGGGCCGTGTTTATGTGTGGAGAACGCCCAAAGAAGCTTCTGTTCTGCAGTGTCTCCGCCCAACTGTGAAACATGGCGGCGCGGGGCGGCTCGGTGATGCTGTGTCCTGTGCCGCCATATCATGGTTTTCATTGGGTCCTGTGGTCACACTTAGAGGACGAATCACTGCCAACGATTATGTCGCAATTTTAGGAGACCACACTTGCATCCTATGGTCCGGATGTTGTTCCCGGACGATGACGCCATCTTCCAGGATGATAATGTACCCATTTACACAGCTGGGGCTGTTGCAGCGTTGTTTGTGGAACATCGGGATGAAGTTCAACACCTCCCCTGGCCCGCCCAATCCCCAGATCTCAACATAATTGAACATCTGTGGTCCGTCTTGAAACACGACTCCGGCGACGATTTCCATCTCCATCCTCTTTCACAGAACTGGCCGATGCCCTGCACGAGGAATGGTGTAAAATTCCACTTGTTACCATTCACGACCTCTATGCCTCCATCCCATGTCGCATCAAGGCTGTTCTGAAGGCGAAAGGTGGCCCGACACCATATTAATCTGGTAAGTTGCAATTTCTTTCAGGTATTTCCATTTTTCTGATCACCATCTGTATAGTTACAAGCTATCTTCTCTCACCATTGTAACATAAAGCCCTTAGTTCTTACTTTTGCCGATCACATTAATATATATATATATATATATATATATATATATATATATATATATATATATATATATATATATATATATATACATATACAGGGTGACCTATTTTAATCTTTCCACGGAAATATCTCAAAACGGTTGAACATTAATGAGCCAAACAAAAACTCAAATAGGAATCACAATGGGGCAAATCGAATGGTAATGACGCGGTACCCCCAGGAACGCCCTTCATGGTGACCTGGGGCCCAACTTTAAAATTTTAAATGGAAATATGGGTCGGGTGATACCTCGTTCGATAGATCTTTAAAAACTAAAAAGCGTTGAGGCAAAAGATTTTTCATATCGGTCACCGTATTCAAAATGGCCGCCAAGGCATATTGCTTGTATCATATAAAACATTCAGTACCACTATGAAAATGGTTGAACATAAATGAAGCAAACAAGAACTCAAACAGGAAATTTCATGGAACAAATCGAATGGTGTGATCGCGGTGCCCCCCAGGGACGCCTTTCATGGGTGCACGGGGCCAAAATTTAAAATTTGAAATAGAAACATGGGGCGAGTGGTATCTCGTTTGATAGATCATTAAGAACTAAAAAGCGTTGAAGCAAAAGATTTTTCATATCGGTAACCGTATTCAAAGTGGCCACCAAGGCATGTTGCCTGTATCACATAAAACATCCAATACCACTATGAAAATTGTTGAACATAAGTGAACCAAATAAAAACTCAAATAGAAAATGCCATGAAGCACATCGAGTTGGAGCGCATCCTCAGAGCCACCCTTTATGGGGGCCGAGGGCCCAACTTTAAAATTGTAAATGGAAACATGGGGTGAGTGATACCTCGTTCGATATATCTCTAAAAACTAAAAAGCGCGATGTCACCTTTCGATTTGCCCTATGCTATTTCCTATTGGAGTTTTTGTTTGGTCCATTTACGTTCAATCATTTTTGAGATTTTTTCGTGGAAAGATTAAAATGGGCCACCATGTATATATATATATATATATATATATATATATATATATATATATATATATATATATATATATATATATATATATATATATATATATATATATTGCAGAAAGTACGTTATATATGATTTACCCTATTTCTTTGTCCGTCCGTCCGGGAAGAATAGTTCTAAGATTCATCATAGATCCGCACTTCAAGAATTACTTAATAGATCACCGTGTGTAAAGTCGAAACTTAAGATTCCTGTTCGTCGACGGAGACGATATTTAAACCAAAAGTAGCAGTAATCAACCATTTCCTATTTCAACATTGATCTCTATAGAGCTAAAACGGTCAGATAGCAAGAAGTGTTGTTTTTTTTTTCAATCGATTTGGCATTTTCAAAATATATTTCAGCTTACATTTTTACTAAAAAATTGAGTGGTATAAATCCATTACAACTTCCGGTTTTAAGATTAATCTAAATAGAGGAAAAACGCAAAGAGATAGCGAAAATCGGCTTTACTGGAATACAGTAGCGCATCCAGGATGTCTGTTTGTGGGGGGGGGGGGCAAGTGCTGTTATAGGCACATATAGAAAAATTACAAACAAAAAAATATATAAACATAAAAATATATTTAAAAAATTACAAACATCAAAGTACCAAAGTACATTGTCGGACCTCTTTGGGGAGGGAGCGGCCCCTCCGCCCCCCCCTTCCCTACACCACTGCTGGAATAGATTTAACATTAGAAAAAGGTACCATATTCTCTCTTAGTTCCCTCTAATTAAATAGGGTGTGGAGGAAATCAACCACTTTCGATTTTAACGCTACAATATAAAAACGGTAATAGATAGCTAGAAGAGGTTCTCAGTGATCAATTAAGTGTTGTAAGAATATATTCTATATGTAATCTAATCTCTCTACTAAAACTAGAAGTAGTGGAATTCTATTACAAACTTTCAGTTTCAATATTAATTGAGAAAATTCGTCATTAGTAAATCTTAAACATAGTGAAAATTTATTACTATGACAATACTACAATTTTTGAATGGGCTAAGGAGAAACACATTGTTGAAAGGTAACTGGAACTGGCGCACAAGTTTTATTTCTATTTTCTTCTTTAGCTTCTCGTATTATGTGGATGGCGTACTCACCTTTGTCGCGAGAGGCACTGGTTCGATTCCTTGTGAGAACCCATATGGTACGGATTCCACATTAAGCTGTAGTACCAAGTCTCGCATAGTCTCACTGCTGAACGGGACAATAAATTAAAAATCATCATCATAATCAGTTTCCTTTCCAGTACCTCATAGTTTTTGCTTCGGGAGTGAGTTGATGAGCAGACTATGGTAGAGAAATTTCCATTGTGAGCCGTCAAAATAATTCAAACTTCAATTTCCACTTTATGCATATTGTGATAAACCAAGCTCTTTCACGTGGTGTACTCTGTGAGGCTGCTACTTATTTAATAAATGATCATATGAACACAATTTATTGAAATATGTGAGAAATCTTCTTAATTTAATTCACACCAAAAGTCACTAATTGTATTAAAAGACGGGATTTTTGAAAACCTCTTTCACTTTCAGAAATACAATTTTGTTAGAACGTGCTTACAGTTGAAAATTCGATGAAATTATGATTGCGTTATAAATATATATTTTTCTGCCGTATCTCGTGGTTTGACGTCTTATACTGACGCGTCTTTTTAGTACAGGGTGCGTGTTCGATTCTAAGTGGGATAACCTTAGCCTTGAAATTTGGACACATTACAGCAGTTTGGATTCTATCTTAAACTGTAGAACGATGTTTCATACAATCTAAAAAGGGGAGCTAAACTCTAACCAACTATGTAAATTAATAATAATACTTACAGTTCGAATTTTCTTCATGATAAAATTTGAACAATGTCTGAATTGCACCTGCAAAGTTCTAGATATATTGCATGAAAGCAACGAGGAATGGGAAAAGCGATTAAAGAACAAAAGGTCACCGTTTTTTTTTTCAAAAAAAGGAAATTATATTTTAAAAATTAAAATTTCCTTTTCTGTAAATTTGATATAACTTAAGGCGTAACAGAAATGAGGTCTAAGCTATGGCATCTAACAAAATCATATATTTTTTTTTTTTACATATCTTTTATTGCATGTGCCTTTGATCTTGGGTCCAATTTTGCTTGTTCAAAGAAATTCTGTCATCAGAATATCAGTAACTTTCTTTTTTCTTACTTTACTTTCTCATTTTGTTTTTTCTTTTTTAAAAAGAAAAGAGTGGAACAGAAAGAAAGAAAAAAATGATCTTTTGTGACTTGAACTTTTGTTAGAAAATATAGAAAGGAGCTTGAGTAGAGTAGAAAGGGAGTTTTATATTGAAATAGATTTTTCCTTTTCTTTAATTTCATTTTCCTTTGTCTTCTGTCCTGTTTTATTTCTTCTTTTTCTTTCTCTCTCTGAGACATCTTTCGTATCTTCTCTTGTACCCTTTTGTAGTTGACGTGTTCTGTCTCAGGAATAGTATCGGATCGCTTTCTCTATCTGTTTATGTTTTTGGTATTTCCCGATCTTTTCTCAGATGCATAACACACGAACAGAAATGCGGTGGAATTTGGAAAAGAGAAAAATTGAGTGTTCTACTGACATAGTTGTAGGATTCTTCAGAGACCTATTAGGAACTAATTATCATGGCATAATTGAACTCTTCTCGACTTTCATAACTAGAAGAGAAGATCAAAATACAAAATTTATCATTCTATGTAAGGTCTTTGAGAAAAATTGTGCGAAAATAATTAGGTAGTTGGAAGATACACCGTTGAGATTGAGAACGCAAATAGGCAATTCAGTGTAAACACAAATGAAATGCTGCATCAATCCTCTATAGTGGTATAATATACTAGCCAAGTCAACAAAATGATGGACCGGATTTCAGATCTTTATTCTGTGAAATATAATCACGTATATGTTATTGTGAGACATGCCCATTGAAAGTTTGACTGTAAAAGTTTAGTTTCAACGAAGTGTTTCTACTTTCAACCGCTAATAATAAGCAGGGATCACGAAATGAATTGGTGATATTGACCACAACTGCTACAAAAGGTTTGGAAGGAAATAGATCATCGGCTTGATGTGTACCGTGTTACACGAGGTGCTCATAAAGAACACTTGTGATATGTGTGAATCAAGCTTTGAAAGTTTACCCTTCCTTACCACATGTCTCACAATAACATATATTTCACAGAATAAATTACTGAAATCGAGTCCCTCATTAATATATACAATGCTTTTTATCTTATGCAGGATGATCTAAAAATTGAAATACCCAACTACAGTCAGAAAATATCTTTATTATCAGAATTCTTATAGGTTAAATAAAACTCATAGTAAAATGAAATGAACTCCTTGCTATCATTGAAAGAGGTAAACACGTATATACATAGGATACATAGGTCAAAACTCACCTTGCACAACATGGTAGGAATGATTTCAGAATAGAATGCATAATGTTTTTCGAAGTGGGAGCTTTAGGGTCGGTTCCCGGCAGAAGCTTATGTGGTTCGGATCCCATTTTAAACTGTAAGTTCTCGTCTCATATACTTTTGCTGCTGAAAGGAACTCTAAACGATAACTCGTGCTATTCCAAGACATAACGGTTCTCTTCACGTGTTCCACATTTTTTGGTTTGTCCAGACTGATCCGTTTCTTTAAAAGCCTTCCGCGAACAAGAGATCAGTAGATCACAGTCTGGAGTTGGAGGCTACAGTCCATTGAGATTATTGTATCCCTGAAACAAGTAACTAAAAACCTTCATAGTTGAACCTGCAACATAAAGGTAGATTTGACTGGTTGGAAGCAGGACCATCTTTCCTTAGGTTTCAGTAAGGAAATAAATTGCTCCATAACCTGATAACATCGGTAGTGATTGTAGCGTCGAGTGAGATGGGAATTACAATTCGAGGCCTGGATATGGAACACAACACAAAGAACACTATTTACACGCTCAATGTCTGTTATCCATTGATCTTGGTACTGGAAAAAAAGATTTGTCTCCTTTATTCCCCATTCCTTTCCTTTATTTCCTTTCCTCTCCATTCTCATTAGGTAAATTTAGTTTTAATCAGGTTACTACATGCAGACAAAATCATATCGCGATGCTATTACACGTCTTATATTCGATAAAAAAAAACACTTTAAATTTCCATATGTATACCAACATTTTAATCACCTTGTAGTTCTCCAGTTCGAAACACGGACCATTCAAACATGAACTGAACTATCCATTCGTATTACTTTTCACCTATTTAAAATTCAGATATGGATAATATAAACCAGTGGTCGCCAAACTTATGAAGTTTTTGAGCTACGTCCAATTTTAAGTCCGTAACGTTTTTAAATCCTTTGTGAATTACCAACCAAAGAACTACATACTTAAAAAAAAAAAAAAAAAAACTCTTGCATTTGTTTATTGCCTATCGCGATCTACCGAAAATGTGATCTAGCGAATTCGTTAACGCTATCTACCGAAAATGTCCCCGCGAGTTACTAGTGGTTCGCGATCGACGATTTGATGATCACTGATATGAACAGAGAGCAACTGCACAGCATATGTATTGAATATTTCGTGAATATTGAGTATTATAGGTGAATATTGAATAGGTGAATAGGTGAATAGGTGAATATTGAATCATCTGAATATACTTATTGAATATTTTGTGTAGGATATCTTACTAAAATCTACATAAATTTTGAGTCTAGTATATGTAATAAGCTGAAGTATACATATTTGCTCAGCATTATTCAAATGAATAACGAAATGTTATATATCTTAATGTATAATTTGTTTTTTTTTTTTAATTTCACCTTCAGGAAACTGAGATCCACAGAAATCACGTTTATTAGTATTATAGGATAGAGTCGACAAAAAACACTTAAAATTTCTAAGTAGGGCGTCATTGAATGGTAGGAAAAGAACAAATATACTCTACTGTTTGTTGGCTAATATCGTTGGTGCAATTAAACCCTTTCTTCTCAGGTTAAATATTTACAACTACTCAGGTTTCTACGAATAGAAGCATACTATTGTGCAAACTAAGAATTCAGCTAGAAAGATATATATATAAGTGTATGTCACGGAAATTTTAAGGAACCAATTAAAGATATCCATAGCAATTCTGAGAACGAAATCTTGCTAAATATAAATCAAAACACAACGAAGGTATTTTATGATTCGTTTTTCAAATGTGTGTACTGTCAGTAGATGAAAAGTCAAGGCACCTTTCAATAACTGGAAATTGTGAAGTTTATTGTAAACCCATTACGGAAAATACAAAAGAGTTCTATAAACGTTTCCGTCTCCTAAGTAAAATACTGAAATATTTTAAAGTGGAATGACGTGTAACATTATCAAGAGACGCAAAGATTACGAGAGATACTCTCAAATAGAGTTACCGCATTTCCCATACATGAACATTTTCAGTATTTGTGACGTTGTTTGAATATATATGTTCCTGTTATGAATATATATTCCATAATTTCAATATTTGGTTGGGAGTTTAACGTTCCTCTCAGCACCGAGATTATACGAGACCTCTAGTTTAAGGTGGCATGCGTACCACATAAACTCACACTGGAAATCGAAGCCGGATCTTCCACGTCAAAGGAGAGTACACGCGTTTTTCACTTTATAAGTTCGACGTAAAGTGGTTGTATATATAATGGATACTGATAAACCTCTCCGGGTGAAGTAAATATTTGCAACAACGTTATTCTGAGAGAAAATGAAGAAAAGGAGAGAATTTTAGCATTATAATATTTGTTAATTCCTAGCATCATAAGAAAATGTGTTCCGTTTGGAATTGCATATGACTACGTGATGATATCCCAAAAGCAGTGATAGAATAGTTCATGGTTCACCGGTTAATATGAATCTTGACTTTGGCCTAAGTTATCCGAGTCTAGGTTTCGTATCTCATACCCAGGAATATCCGGTAACTTAAACGGGCCTAGTGAGCTGGACAGACCAGATGACTCAGAAACACCTGAAATATGAACTCTCCATCAATTCTTTAAAATTTCATTGTGGATTAAAAATACCTGCTAATAAAGCTTTACTGTTCATTTGTTTGATTTCTGATCTGGCATTTTCTTGATTATTTCAAATATAATTTCATGTTTATTTGTTTTTCCATAGTAAAAAGTAGTGCTGTGGTATTGAACACACGCTATACAAGATGATTTAACATAAAACCATCTATTATTCTAAACTATGACTTTTACATGCTCATTCGATAATATTTTGGTGATTCGTAATCAGAAAATTTCGTAGGATTTGTTACACCTTGTAGTTAACTTTCAGTGCAATGCTTTGACACACAGATGCGCACATAAAAAAGTGAAAAAAAATATCGATTTGGTACGAAGAGAGAGATAAAATAGATGATTCTCTTTGTTAGACTTACTTTAGCAGCCTTTTGTATACGTTTGATATGTATGACTGCGTTTCATTGTCTCCGAATCACATCAGTTCTGCCCGGTTCTGTTCGTACCACCAGGCCTGGCTGCTACTGATGTTCTGTCCTTACCCAAGAGTGAGTCTGGACATGGAAGTAACACTATGATTTACCGAACTGTGATTTGGAGTAGTGCTGTTGAATTTTTGTGACATTTGCGGTTTTCGGTTTTTTAGAAAACCGGTTTTCTGAAAACCGAAAACCGCAAATGCGGTTTTCAAAACCGAAACCGCAAAAGCGGTTTTCAAAACCGAAACCGCAAAAGCGGTTTTCAAAACCGAAACCGCAAATGCGGTTTTTACAACCGAAACCGCAAAAGCGGTTTTCAAAACCGAAACAGCAAATGCGGTTTTCAAAACAGAAACCGCAAAAGCGGTTTTCAAAACCGAAACCGCAAAAGCGGTTTTCAAAATCGAAACCGCATAAAGCGGTTTTCAAAACCAAAACCGCAAACCGCAAATGCGTTTTTCAAAACCGAAACCAATGTTTTTAATTACACCTTTTAACAATTGTGAAAGCATCTATCAATCGAGACAATTGTATTGATTTATGTCTGTGTTTCAACTTTTTTTTTTTATTTGCTCCCGTTTCCTCCCACTTTCTTACGGTTTAGAACTCCGTAAGTACTGATGTGAACTTGTGTGTTACAAATACTGACCTGGGATCATTTGCATTTTTTTTTTTTTTTAGTTACTTCTTTGATGACACTTCCAAGGTACTTTTCGGTTGCAGGGAAGCAAACTGGACCCCACCTGATTTTTATATATTTTGTAAAGTAGAGCACGAGGAACACGAATCTTAAGGAATTTTGACATTCCGACTTCCCGAACTCGAGATACTAGAACTTATACAGTAGTTTTACATAGTATGTATAAAATTAACGAAGAAAGTTCTGTCGCTTTTTGACCTATCACCTTAGAACATCGATATGTCACCTAAGACCAGGGGTGTAGCCAGCAGGTTTCTGTAAGAGGGGCCCGTCGTTTTTGAAGGGGGGCAGCTACAATCTTTAAAAAATGTGTTACAGCTACTGTTTTTGAAGCCTGATAAAAACTGGAAAATTTTGGTTTCCTTCCGGAAAACTAAAAACACTGTTTTAGCTTTTATTATTACTATTATTATTATTATTATTATTATTATTATTATTATTATTATTATTATTATTATTATTATTATTATTATTATTATTATTATTATTATTAATAATAATAATAATAATAATAATAATAAAATAATAATAATAATAATAGTAATTTTATAAATTATATTACAGATAGTTTGTATTATGTTTAAGCAACAACTACTGCCCCCGACCAAACATTATACCTTTGTGCATAACTATTTCAATACACAGAACCGATCTATATAGATAAACAAGAAAGTTCTATCGCTTTCTCACCCACCACCTCCGGACATTCATATGTCACCTAACACGTATCTGGAAGATCAAGAATAGATCGACAACCTTCTGCAAACGTTCTGGAAGGCCATTTATTCCATCGCGGTAGAGGTTGGTGCTCCGTGAAGTGAAGAAGTTATCAAGTGTATTTTGCACCTCTACTTGGGATTTGAGCTGGCATCCTTTAAAGTTATTGTCCAAGAAAGGGAACAGATGATAATCGGACGGTGCAATGTCCAGGGAGTATGGCGGATGCAATAGTGTTTCCTATCCAAGGCGTAAAATGGTGTCCCGGGTCATCCTAGCCACGAGGGGCTTAGCGTTGTCCTGTAACATAAGGACCCCTTTGGGATTCAGAAGTGCTGGCTCCAGAGTTTTGAGTTTCTCTTGAACACGGCTCAACTGCTGACAGTACACAGTTGGATTGATGCGATGACCAGCTGGTAGCAGTTCCCGATGCACGATGCCACGAGCAGTTCATCAACACACAGGAGGACTTTCTTCTGGTGTAGTACTGGTTTCGGCTGTCTTGGAACCGTTCATGGGATGCTAACCAATTATGACGGCGCCGTGGAACTTCGTACAGGACCCATTTCTCATCACATGACAACACCTTGTTCAGAAATGGCTCCTTCCTCAGACGAGACAGCAAAGAAACACAGGTGTCTGCTTGCGTTACCTTTTGACCCGGAATCAAGTTATGTGGGACCCATCGACCCAACTTCTAGTGTTTCCTCAGTTGATGAAGGTGCTGCTGAATGGTTTCGCCACTCACACTGAATTGTCCCCATGCCGTAAGCGTCGGTGAACCACAAATGGGCAATTAGCGATATCACGCCAAACATTGGCGGCGCCGCAGCGACGATCCCCGGTGGCCCCTCTACCGTTTTGAAAATTATGCCACCAGCGGCAGAGATGCGACAAAACGCCAATGAACCACAAAATTACTCCCCCAAAATGTTAAATCGGCTATATGTGTGATTTAGTTACATTAAGGTGGGTCTAAAAAACACTTTTAAAAAGTACCAAAAAATTACCCCGAATGGGACTCAAACCACCAACCTTATGATTACTAGGCAAGTGTTCTTCCTACTTTGCTACGATGGCGATGAAGGAAACGTCGCTTGTAAAGGGATAAATCGTTAAGATCTTTTTAATTTGGTCAATCACAGTGCTCCTTTAACCGTGTATATTCGACGATAACAGTTTGGAATTAGATAAAATGTGTTCGCCATGTAATTTTGTAACAAAATGACGCGTGTCTATTTACTTTATTTTATAGTTCTCGCATACTCACTTTCTAATGATCGAAGACATTTGCCATCTAAATTCATACAATTATCGCACTTATCTCAAGATTTTTCACGTCATGATGTTGAGGCAGAGGTTATTCTTGACTCTCGGAGCTCACTTTAGGAACAATTCGTCAGCAAAAAATAATATATAATAATAACCGCATGCACATGACTGGCGACAATTCGTGTTGGTCCCTTCACGATTCTCCGCGAAGAATCTAAGAAGTGCTGACCAAGACGAAGTTCTCGCTGGTCGCTGCTACGCGGTGGTACTTCAACACCCCGACGCGAGATATATGTTTCAACTCGACGAAATCCGGCCGCCAGTGAGGGCTAACTATCGCAGACCTACGCAAAAAGCGACAGAACTTTCTTGGTTACTTTTATACATAAGACTGATTTTCTTTGAAATTGCACTTAATTTATTTTAAGATTTTCTGAAAAAATGTTTATTTATTATTCGTGACTAAAAAGACATAATTATTTTATTAACAGCTATATCTCACTTCCTGTTTTACACGAAATAGCATTTTAAAAAGCAAATGAAATCCAAACTGAAAAACTGAATAAAAACGTTGCTTTTCACCAAATTTTCCATCTGATAAAAAGTTTTCTTGAAACACTAATTACAGCATATAAATAATATAATGTACTTACGATTTAGTATAGTACCATTGTTTTGTGATAGAATTTATAGTGGGGGGCGCGATGGCTCAGTGGTAGAGCGTTCACCTCCGGTGCTTGGGGTCCCTGGTTCGATCCCAGCTCGCGCCGTGTGGACTTTGTGGTGGTCAAACAACCGTGCTCATGGGTTTTCTCGGGGTTCCGTTTCCTCCCACTTTCTTCATTTCACCATTTCATTCATTTCTCATAATCACCGTCTCCTTTGGCCTAACCGGCATAGGCATGGGACGTTAAACTCAAAGATTTCATTTCATTTCATAGAATTTATAGTACCTCGTCAAAACGTTTGTCTTCAAACTGTCAAATACAAATCGCCGTAAATTGTGTAATCTACTGTCACAAAAAGTATACCATACTATTTTCGGATCGCTATAAGGAAGAAATACCATACTATTTTGTGATCGGTATGGTAAAATACTGTTTTTCCATACTATTTTACCGTAAATTATTAATTATATGTAAACATTGTTATTTTAAATGACTGAAGCGAAGTAATCTCACGATGATGTTTTAACATCTGGTCATTAGGGGGGCCAGGAAATCATTTGGGGAGCCTGGCCCCGATGGGCCCCCCGTGGCTACACCCCTGCCTAAGACGTACCTGAAAGATCAAAAATAGTATCCATCAGTATCAACGACCTTCTGAAAACGTTCGGGATGGGCATGGATTCCTTCGCGGTAGAACTTGGTTTGCCGTGAAGCAAAGAAGGTATCAAGTGCATTTTGCACCTTTACTACGGATTGAACTTTAGTTCTCTAATGTGAGTGTCCAAGAAATGGTTCAGGGATAATCGGACGGTGCATTGTCCAGGGAGTATGGCGGTTGCAATAGTGTTTCCCATTTAAGGCGTAGGATGGTGTCCCGGGTCACTCTAATCATGTGGGGCTTAGTGTTGTCCCGTAACGGGATAACCCCTTAGCGATTGAGAAGTGCTGAGTCCAGGGTTTTGAGTTTTTCTTGAACACGGCTCAACTGCTGACAGTAGACAGTTGCATTAATGTTCTGCTCTGACCAGCCGGTAGCAGTTCCCGATGCACAATGTCGCAAGCAGTCCACCAAACACACAGCAGGACTTTCTGCTGCATTACTGGTTTCAGCTGTTTTGGAACCAGTTCATGGGATTTTAACCAATGATGACGATGCCATGGAGCTTCTCATCACATGTCAACATCCTGTCCAGAAATGGCTTCTTCCTCAGACGAGACAGCACAGAAACACAGGTGTCTGCACGCGTAGTCTTCTGGCCCGGAGTTAATTCATGTGGGACCAATAGACTCAAATTGTAGTGTTTCCCAAGTTGATGCAGGTGCTGCCGGATGGTTTCTCCACTCACATTGAATGTTAGCCCCAGTTCCTCACAGGTCTCTCCACTGTTCGCCTCAATTGCTACCTGAAGATCTTCATTTTGTACATGTGTTGGTCTTCCGGCACGTGGTGCGTCTTTCGTGAGTGTTTTGTCACCGTTCTTAAACTTTCTAAACCACCCTTGCACTGTCTGCGTAATCACGACACCCTCACGAAAGGCCTGAGATATCTTCCGCCCCACTGCAGTGGCGTTTGATTCAAGTTGTCCTTACACAAGTTCATGTTGTAACTGAACTGCCACAAGCAGGTATAATGTTGGATATACCCACACCAACATCTGACCTTCGCCTTTTCTCCATTCACATTCAACTCACGGTGTAAGGATCAATTGAACACAGACCTCCACAAAAAGCGACAGAACTTTCTTGGTTACCTTTATATATCTCACAGGACATAATATGTTTCGTATAGAGAATATATCTATATTAAACTTAGTTTTAATATCTCGAGCTCCGGAAGTCGGAATGTCAAAACTCCAGATTCGTGTTCCTCGTGATCTAGTTTACAAAATATATAAAAATCAGGTGGGATCCACTTTGCTTCCCTGCAGCCTACTTTTCAAACGAAACTAAGTTTTCCAGAGTGTACATTTTGCTTCAAACTGAGTTCTGCCCTGGCTAACATACGTAAATTCGCTTCTATAAGTGTCGTTAAAGTTACACTTGAAATTGTTGTTCGGCATTCTTGTAGCTTATGAAGGCATGAATAATTCAAGTATGTTTGTCACAACATCTACAAAAGAATATTCATTCGTATAGAACCTCCAATACATTACATTAAAAACACATGAATTACACAAAGAAAACTATTATGCATTAGAGCAGATCTCTTATTAGCGAATGGCCCTACACCCGCGCACTGCTCACATAGCTCACAGCCTGAGCCTGAGCGCAAGTCCAAATTTAACTCAATCGCGATTAAGATTGTCAAAGGTGTAGCGGTCTACGTTGAATATACCAACACTTTATTCATTAAGTCGTCTTAGATTTTTCTCCAATCCCAAAAAGCGGGTGGTTTTTCGTGATTACGATAGCGAGGGACGAATATAGAACCTGACAATCGGGTGGTACCTGCTAAAATCGGATAATATGACAACACTAAGCTAAATAGAAAATAAGGTATATCCCTATTTAAGATCACTACACCTGCAACTCATGAAATCCAATTTGAAATCTAATCCACTTAGACTGAGATCTTTTATATTATCATTACTCTTTCACTTTGTTTCTAAATAGTACTGCCACTCTTTCTTTTGTTAACAAAAAAAACCCTACCTTTCTTAAAAAAAAAAGAAAAGAAAAAAATTTAGATAGCAATACACAATTTTATTGTTGATTTGTTGCCACTCCGATAAATGTGAATGTTGTGGTTTTGCATGTGTTGACTGGTTTCTTATCGCAAGTCCCAGACACCTGCAATAGTTCATACGTGAAGGGAACACCGATCATATTTTATTCTATATCTTTTTACTTCCCAATAACGATAGCCGTGCCTCTTTGTGAGAAACTGCAACTTATTTTTTTTTATTCTGCCAATTGTAAAAGAATACTAAACAAGAATTTCCCTACACGTTAAGACATTTTAAGAAAAAATATCTTCTTTCACCTCTGCAAATTTTGAGCATTTTTTCCCTACGCCGGGGGAAATTTCCCTCCATCTGGCAACTGTGAGCCGAAGATGGGAAAGATTCTTTGCTGTTTCCTCGTCGTTACTTGATATTAGTGCTCTCGAATTTTTGTGACTTCTGCAGTTTTCGGTTTTTGAGAAAATCGGTTTTCAAAACCGAAACCGCAAAACCGGTTTTCAAAACCGAAACCGCAAAAGCGGTTTTCAAAACCGAAACCGCAAATGCGGTTTTTAAAACCGAAACCGCAAATGCGGTTTTCAAAACCGAAACCGCAAATGCGGTTTTAAAACCGAAACCGCAAAAGCGGTTTTCGAAACCGAAACCGCAAATGCGGTTTTGAAAACCGAAACCGCAAATGCGGTTTTGAAAACCGAAACCGCAAATGCGGTTTTCAAAACCGACATTTCGGTTTTATGAAATTTCACTTTTTTCAAAAACCGGTTTTCGGTTTTTTCAAAAACCGATTTCGACAGCACTAATTTGGAGTTCCCGTAATCACATCATTAAAAGAGATCATGCGTGAGAATCTATTTCCTCTAGACATGAATTGTTTTTTTAAAAAATAAGGTGCTTTTGTCTTCATTATTCACTGTGTATAAATAATGAAAGCCTTTGATTAGTATGGTATTCACAGTGAAACAAAAATTAATCAAATTTGGAACAGTATCATGTACACAAACAATAGACTCAAGCAACTGCACCCTCTTTTGTTATAAGCATGTTGATTTTTGAAGTAGCGATCAGACATCTTTTGTTCATAGCTCTAAAATTAAAAATATAAATAACAGACATCCAATAATTGGAAACAAAAGATATAATACAATAAAGGGCAATTTTTGCTTTCTCCATAGACTCTTATAATTTTCATACAATGCAATTTTCTATACACTATTACACTTTTTTTTCGTTTGTTTGTCCAGTGTAAACGTTACAAAATGTAACTTATTCATTGTAAGTTTTTTTTAAACAAAAGTGCTGAATGTTTTAATTTTATTAACGAGTAACAAAAGCATGTCCATACTAGATAGAAATAACAGGAAAATTTTCGTTTTTATAACTTCCATTATACATACTGTTGGGATACAAAGTTATATATATATATATATACGAGTACATATTTATAAAATCTTAATACAATCTTTGTCAGAAATGTTCCAGGACTAACGGCTATGAATATACAGCTACTACCGTTTCTAGAAATCATGGAAATAAGCAGAGAAAGCATCATCTGGATTCCTTCTCGGTACATCTGTCACAGTCGATTAGATTGCAGCGATATCTTCATGATATATTCATTTCATGGCGCTTCGTATGAGGGTCATACTTCTAGCACCAGTCTTTACCTCAATGAATAAGGTTTAAAACAAATGTGAGATCAATTTTGTCTCTTTCCAATAGTTCATCATCAATATTTCTTCCAGTTTCTTTCTGTTTCGTTGTCAGTGAACATGGAACGATTTTTACATTTGATGACAAACCTCCCTATTCAATTTTATCTCCTTCTGATATCATGCACACACATTAACAAGATAATCTTCTTGCATTCAGTGTCTCACACGTTTCATACTTGTAGCGGTTTGTGACGTTGACCTCAGGTTATCGTAGAATCGTTCTGAACTGAATCTACGTCACCCGAAAATTTCGGAGAATCATAGCAAGATACGGTTTCCTGCTAATACTTTATCATTACATTTCTGCTGTATTCTCCCCCGTCAAGTGAACTTGGTGGTGAACAAACACCGTGTGCGTGGGTTTTCTCGGGGTTCTCCCGTTTCCTCCCACTTTCTTCATTCCACCATATCATTCATCATTCATCCTCACCGTCTCCATTAGCCTAACCGGCATTACTGTGGGACGTAAAACTCAAAGATTTCTTTTATTTTTCTGCTGTATTCTATTCCATATTGCATCAAATATTTTTGCTAGGTTAACGCAGAATTTAATGGTAACTGTCTACTCCGAATTCGTGTTCATCACAATCACTCAGTAAATGCACTAAAAAGCCAAACAACGGGTTTCTAAGTACAGCCCTGTCACCTAGTGAGTTTCCATAGAAATAGTTCCAAGGTCATTGTCTATCTAGAACTTCTATCAGGTGGGTAGGCGATGCCCATTTAGAGTGTAGAATTAAGAAATCAATCATTGAACTTCTTAGTTGAAAAGAATTACAGAGCTTTCGCATGCACTGTACCTTAAAGGTATTTTCCTCCTTTTCTCTCCAATAAGAAACGTAAGAGCATCTTTTTGTTTCCCTAGTGTAATGTGAATTTTGTTTGGCTTCGAGACCGTATTCGACCATGTCAAATCAGTGTAAACTCATAGTTTTGACTTCTTGCTTCTTAGTCTTCCCCCATGGACAATATGATTGTCGTTTTTAAGTAACATGCAATTTGTAAATGTTACTTATTACGTTATAACCTACTGAAGAGATGAGCTATGGTAGTTCAATTTTTCTTTATATTGTTCGATTTAAGTATAATTTTTCCTTTCTCCTAACAGTAAGTATATTTTTTGCACCTAGTTTTCGTAGTGATCCTCTTTCGTCTCCTAGTAACTATTCTATTATTATTGCAACATACCACCATTTATCCCCTCATTTAATCGGTAGAGAGAAGGAAACAGCTCAACTTAAGTAGTACAAAATGATTCGCGGATCTTTTATTTAAGTTTGTTTTTAATCAGATTACATAGTACTTGAAATAACATGTAATTGCAGAGAACATTCTTAGCGTTCATGATCTTCGTGCACAATAACTGAAAATGTCAAAAAGCACATTTCTCTAGTGTTTATATCCCGTAACATTATTTCTAACACGCCATTTATGAAAAGACTTCTACTTTAGATAATTAGAATACAGGGCTTAAACTTGTGGAAGGAACAATGGGGCAAATGCTCCTCCATTTAATCTCTCTAATGTTCGAGAGGGGCCCACTTCAAGAAACTTTTCTACTGTAAATGGTACTGAATAAATATGAATGTATAAATGAAGCATGAATGAAGTAGGTTCATCACATCGAAAGAATAACAAAAAGACAAATTTCTTAAATGAATCAAACGTGCGATCTGCACCCATTTTAGTAAAATGACTGCTATTAGGTCCTCCCGAAATACTTACGTAAGGCTATAAGTTGTGTCAAGTTTTGTCCCCTCAATTGAACTTTTGAAGTAGTGAATATATAATGCAGGGAGCATTAGTGCGAATTTGAAATTTCAAGATTGGAGGGCATACCATTAACCAGATAAGATATGCACATGATAGGTTATTATAGCTAAAACTAAAGAAGGGCTTGGGAGATGACTGACAAAATAGTTGCCACAGGAAAACTATGTGGAATGAAAATATACATCGAAAAATTGAAAATTATTAGAATATCCCGTGGGAATATGCCCTTATCGGTCAGAGTAAAACAAAGAGAACTTGAACAGGTCAATAGCATCAAGTATCTGGGAAATATTTTGACGAAAGAGGCTTACTGCACCACAGAGCTCAGATCAAGAATTGCCAAAGAAGAGCCAAAGAAGCATTCAACGAGAAAAGATCACTCTTAACTAGCAGGTTGAATATTGGACTAAGGAAAAAGTTGTTCAAGTGGTCCATATGGAGTATTGGACTGTCCTGGAACCAAGCAGACTTGGACTTGGAGATTACGAAAGTTTCAGAAGAAATATTTAGAGAGCTTCAAAATGTGGTGTTGGAGAAAGATGGAGAAGACAAAACGGACAGGGAAAACAATGAAGAGATTTTACAAAGAATAGGAGAGAAGATAACACTTTTAGACATAATCTTTCGTAAGAAGATCAATTAGATTGAGCCATTGAGCACGTGTTCCGAAGAAATTTCTTCTGCATACAGCCCTAGAGGGTAAGATGGAAGGAAGGCAAGGAACAGAGAGAAGAAAGACACGACTAATAGATGATCTGAAAAATAGAAGAAAATAGTAAAAGCTAAAAAAGGAAGCTGAAGATCGAGAAACGTGGAAGAAATATTTCCAGACCCAAATCCAAAGTAATAATAATAATAAAACTCATTAGTTCCAGTACCTGGCAAAAGGAAGAATATTTAGTTATAATAATAATAATAATAATAATAATAATAATAATAATAATAATAATAATAATAATAATAATAATAATAATAATTATTATTATTATTATTATTATTATTATTATTATTATTATTATTATTATTATTATTATTATTATTATTACAAAGTATGAATGGGTTCCCCATACTATTTCCAAAGATCTGAAAATAGTTTAAAATGATGATGTTAATCCATCATCTGAACAAATGTATTTATCCAAGAAGAACTGGGCTACGGTGGCTCAGTGGTAGAGCGTTCACCTCTGGTGTTTGGGGTCTTGGGTTCAAACCCTGCTCCCGCCAAGTGAACTTTGTGGTGGACAAACATCGGTTTTCTCGGGGTTCTCCCGTTTCCTCCCACTTTCTTCATTCCACTATTTAATTCATCTCTCATCATCACCGTCTCCTTTAGCAGTTATACCGCTATGCATGCGCACGGGATTCTCCAAAGGTCAGGAAGGATTCCCTGACATGCTGTAAAGGAAAGAAGTGTCACATGTTGTTAATCCCGTGCGCACACGTAGCTGCGTTTTCAAACATGCATTTTTCAATAGAATAGGTATGACTTTCTAAGTGACGTTTCTAACCGCACTCTCTACGATGTATTGTTTTTAAGCTGTTGGCCTCTGAAGTTCACGTTCCCACGCTTTCGACACTCTGTTACTCCTAAACAGGACGGAATTTTCCTCATGTTCACTAGGACTTTTTTTTTTTACTTCTTTTTAGATGTACTATCACCCGTCCAAGATTGTCCACATAGTTACCGTTCACCCTGTATAAAGGCTATGTATTTAATGTCAACAAACTATTGAAGAACAATATAATCTTCTAAATAAATGATTAAATACGAATAAAAGCTTTGTTTTAGAAAATAATATTAACTGACTCCCATAAAAGCACTAGAAGTAGGAAATATAAAAGCCCTAGAAAGCAAAAAAATAATAAAAAGTTCAAAGCAGAAAGTAATTCATTCGTACCATTATCTATAAAATAATTTTGAAGTCTGTCCCAAGACAAATTAATGACTAATATAAAATTAGTTTGTGGGGTAATTTATGACGCATTAATTAGTTTGGATTACTACAGACTTGAATTTCTTTTATAGATAACGTGAATGATTTATTTTCTACTTTTAATCCCTCTATTATTTTCTGCTTTTCAGTGCTTTTATTGCACTCTTCTCTTTGGTGCTTTTATTGAAGTTAGCTAATTTTATTATTTAAAAAAAAAAGGTTTTATTTTTATAGATAGATAGATTTGGCCATGTATGTTTCATAAGCTGATCCATTTTATAGGAAATTAGGATCCCACCTTTGGTTTTGAATTTAATAAACTATTTCTATAACAAAAAAAATTAAGAGAATGAAATAAACTTATAGGAAAATTAAACGACTTTAAGAACGCACTAAAAGCAGAAAATACATTATTTTATTAAACAAAATAAAATTAACTAACTTCAATAAAAGCATCAAAGAGAAGAGTACAATAAAAGCACTGAAAAGTAGAAATTAATGAAGGAATTAAAAGTAGAAAATAAATTATTAACGTTATCTATAGATAGATAGGGTGTCTCAGGAGGAATGGGCAGTACTTCGTAAAATGGTAGTATGGGTGATTATAAGCAAAAGTGTTCATATGAACGTGGGTCCTAATCTCAATTGATTAAGAGCTACAGGTTGTGAACCATTTTTGACTTTATGTTGCTAATTACTCACCTTGTATTTATTCTATAGAGGAGAGATATAGCAGATTTGAAAGGTGGTCGAATGAACTTTCCAATGGTATGCAACATGTGACAGTGGTGTCTTTGAAAAGGGATTACTGAGGGAAAGTTAAGATTATGTAAGGAAATTGGATAGGAACACTGATTCCCAAATTTCCCTCAATAACTTCCTTTCCAAAGTCACATGTTGCATACCGTTGGAAAGGCAATTCCATCGCCATTCAAATTCGCTAAATTTCAGCTCTGTAGATTAAATACAGGATGAGTAATAAGCAACATAAAGTCAAAAATGGTTGCCCCTTCCTCCTGGAGGACTATATATATATATATAAATCGGCCTACGCTTTACTGAATTATACGTGAACATACACACGGTATTAACACTATCATATGTCTAACTCTAGAGACTTCCATTAGATTATTCTAAAATTTATATGCAACCTGCGGAACAATATTAGCATGGTCAGTCGTTGAAAAAAATAATGGTCTATCTCAGAATATTATCAGATTCTGAAGATATTTATATGGGACAATTGAAAACCATACTCTTTCAAATAGAAAATAATTCTCAAAATCGGTCCACTTATACTGAAATAATATGTGATCATACACACAATTATGGTATAAACACTGTCAGTCAATGAGAAGTTTGATGGTCTAGTTTCGAAAACTATTGTTATATTCTTATGACGTTTCCATAGAAAAAGTACGAGAGAATATTTTTTCAAATAAAAGAAAATAATCAAAATCCGTGGATCTAGTTGAAATTATGCGTGAACATGGACATACATTTCACTTTTCGTACTATAGTCGTTGAGGCTTTTACGTTTAGTTCCAAACACTGTCATTATGTATCCTGATGAAATTTACATAAATTACCAGGAGGGTACGCACGTTCATACAAAGAAAGAATAAATAAAATCGTTACAGTTACGATGAAGTTATGCGTGAACGTAGACGCAACACACACACAACAAATCTATATCTATCTATCTATCTATCTATCTATCTATCTATCTATCTGTGTGCACGCATAACTTCATGACAATTGTAACGATTATATATATATATATATATATATATATATATATATATATATATATATATATATATATATATATATATATAAATGGGTCGAATTGAGAAGCTCCTTTTATTTGAAGTCGGCTAAAGAACATGCATAGTTGAGACATGCAAACAATTGGTAGTGCTTTGAAGGCTGTTGGACAGACAAGGGAGCAAATTTAGGTGTTTTCGAATAAGATGGATGCCAACGAGGGTATGTTGTGTAATTGTATGACTTCGAGCATGACAGTATTGTGATGTTGCGATTTACTACACCTGTGAATTATAGCATGTAAGCGCTCGCTCCATCGATGCCGTACACAGTTGAAGGAAAAGCGCTCCCACAGGAAATCCGCCTGTAGTGCCACCGAGATGTGTCAGAGAAATCTTGGATACAAAGAGAATGATGGCTGCTCATATTGACAGTAACCAATGCATTCAGTGTCACCTCAGCTCGAGGCATTGTAGCTCTTCGTTTCAGTGGGCAAACACTATACAATCCACTGTAATTCTATGTCTGATTTATGTGTGTAATGAAGTAAATCCTTCTTCCTGCTTGTCTTCTTGAGTTCTTATAGCTTCTTCCTTTGCAAAGTTCACCATACTGAAAGTTTTTGTTCAAATGTTGACTTGTGTTTCCTATGTTAGTAAATTCTTAAACAGATTGTTGTTGCTTAGTTTTCTCATGTGGTTCTTCTTAGTAGAGCTCTTCCTGTAAACTAGAAACATTCACCTTTATAATGGATAGTTGTCACAATATTTTGAATGTAGTTGAGGCATAAATATCTAATAGTAAGTATAGGTTGTGTAAACTCTAGTAACCGGATAGTTGATTCGTATGTATTGTAAGGTTAAAAAATGAAATGAATTTTTAGTTTTAACGTTCCATGATTATGAACCGAGTCTAAAGGAGACGGTGATAATGACAATGAAAGATATGATGGAATGAAGGGAATGTGAAAATCTCGAGTAAAATCTATACACCCCGTGTTTGTCCATCTCAAAGTGTACGGTTAAGAGTAACAACTATTAAAGTGCATTTATTCTGTATGGATAAAATCAGTTAATACAACTGTTTCACATTAAAACAATAGAATATTCTTAGAATTTATGAAAGTGTAACAAATTTCTCTGGAGGTCGTTTCCTTTACATATAGTTGTATTAGTTGCCATTTGTATTCAACTATAACATGTCATATTCTAACTTCGAGTTTGCTCATTCAAGTCAGCCACTCGTATATTATTTCACAGGTAGTATCCCATATTATTAAGTATAATATATACACTCTTGTGCTGCATGAATTGATTATACGTTACAGTTGGCAAACAGAAGGAGGATTTCTATTGATTTAACTGACACTGAAGAAAAAGAACCTAGTTTGAATGTGATAACGTACATGCAATTCAGAACACTTGGTATTTGTCCTTCAAACAAACTTATCTGTCACTCTATGCACGTAAACTGCAAACTTCATTTTTTTATATTTTGGGGAAAAAACTATATACACGGTTATATACCAATGTATGAACACACCTTGTTACAAAAATCCAGGAACATTTAAAAAACAAATGTTGTAGCCAGAGTGTAGCGTTACAAAGTTACAAAGCACATCATTTCAAAATGTAAAGCTTTAAGTATTCCCTCATAGCCTTTCCTGAAGCTGAGAAGGCTTTGTCCATGCTATAATTTGACCAAAAAAAAAAAAAAAAAAAAAAAGATTGCAACGCATGTTCACGAAAATGTAGGATGAAGTATAGGAAAGCAGCAGAAACCAGGAAGAAAATTTAAAATTGGCATGTAAAGTTGGTTGAAACTGGGCTTTTGTATGTCGAGAAGTGTTTGGCTAGGTGTGAGTGCAAATGACATTGAACAAGTAAGAGAAGCTTTCACAAGGAGTCCTAAGAAATCTATACACAGAGCTTCTCGTAAGTTAGAAATTTCAACAAGCGTGGTATGTTTTACAAATAAATGTATTAATAAAATAAACATGTAACCGTATAGACTACAGCTAGTACAAAATTTGTATCCTAGAGACAAAGACAAGCGATTACAATTTTACTGTAGATTGTAGGTCAAAGATGATGCTTTTATGAATTTGATATTGTTTCAGACTAGGCAACATTTTATTCAAATGGGAAAGAGAACAAACGTAATTGTAGACCTTAGGGAAAAGACAACTGCATAACATTGTTGACATGAGCATGATTGTCCAAAGGTCATATTTTTGTACCATGTCTCACAAAAAATGGCTGTTTCTACTTTGGAGAACAAACTGCAACCGAAGTGGCCTTCTTTGAGATGTTGCAGAACTGGTTAATACAATTAATGCACACTGAATCAGAAAACTTTGTCCATCAATTAGACACTCCCCTACCACATTTTCATCGTGAGCTAGGGTATATGTGAATATAAACCTACCCAATCATTGGATTGATTGTGGCGGAGCAGTCGATCAATGTGGGCTAAAATGGCCCGTTATGTCCTCAAATATCTCCTCTTGTGATTTTTATGGGGTAATGTAGAGTACTTTGTATTTGCCCTTCCTTTTCCATGTGATGTTCTAGAACTCAAAAGGAGAATTGAACAAGTAACACCCACAGTCTCCTCGGAAGACATGTTGGGCGATGTGTGACAAGTGTTCGATTATTTCGTCGATATTTGCGAGTCACACATGGTTCCCACATAGAATAAACATAAAGTGAGTCTTCTTGAAAAAAAACTTATAAGTTTAGTCTTTAAAATGATGTTCTTTATTACTTAGCAATGTTACTCATTTGGCTACAACCCTTTTAGTCCTGGACTCTTGTTACATACTATATATATTATTTATTACTAATTTATTTATTATTTATGACTAATTTATCACTAATTTATTTTGAATATATAATATTCAAATTTAAAAAAAAAATCAACTATAGTTTTATTCTAGATCTACATAAGTCTTTTTTTTCGTTTTCCTCAGACAATTGTCCCGTTACTCTGCTTCCGCAAATTTTGTAGTTTTTGACACTACAGTTGGACGGTGTATTGTAATTTTCGTTTAGTTTCATGTCCCATGATTATTCTCCTAGGAATCTACGAGGGAGATGTTGATGACGATAATGAATGAAATGATAGAATGAAGAAAGTGGAAAATTGGAAGTTTTTTCATTGAAGCGCGTAACGAACTTCTTGCTGCACCATTCCACTCAACTAACTTTCATGTTTGTCTTCCAGGCTATTTATTCCACGGTAGTTCTCATAAAATTGCAAAATGTTGTATTTTATGGGAAATTTTAAAAACTATTCTTTATTTTCTCTACTTCTATAACATTGAAGCAACAGTGTTTGGTAATGGGTCATTTATAACAAGTTCTTGCAGTTCATAATTTTAAACAGTGGTACAAAGTTTACGAATGTTTGTCGTATCTTCAAAAGGGTTTTAGATATAAAATCGTTACAAACGTCATTACGATCTTTACACCTATTAAGTGCCATTTACATCATTATTCCCCAATTAGTGATCTGTGGATCATATTGGGTCCGTGGAATAAATTTAGGAATTCCGTGACATCAGTAGTGATTTCAGAATTCCTCCGGAGGGACATTGAATACACAAGAGAAGAAATAGTACTACAAAAACACTAGCTCACGTTGGTCACAACAGGAAATATGAACAGGGAAAATTTCTTATCTCCGGGAGGGATATTTACCTCCGGGCTATTCCTGAAATCATCACTGCACGATGTGTACGAAGGAAGGAATTAGATTTGTAGATCGTATAGGAAGTCGGAATTCTTATAGGGAATGGATTAATACTAAATTCTTCTCAAAAAGAAATCAATTCCTCCCATCGCTATCACATAGTAAAATGATTCAAGAAACCAAATATACAAACCTCTAGAAGTGAAAATACTATGTATTAAAAAGTATATTATTTCTTGGTTGGAGTAATATCAGAAAATAGTTAAGTGCGTGATATGTATTTTAGACCTCGACTATTAAGAGTTTTATTCATCTTATAAGAATTCACCAAAGTTAGAATATTTGGGTTTTCAACTCCTGCTAAAATATAATACACTTCATTTACCTACCAAAATGTACACTCATGACCAAAATGATTGTCACATATCTATAACTGTTTTCCTGTAAGAATATAATTTGATAATGATTTTGCAGGGCACTTTTAATACCGATACTATGTGTATAATTGGGAAATGTATATTTGTGGTAAATTTCATAGGAAAAGAATCATAAATACGAAAAGGAGAGTAAAACAAAATGTTCCTAAATGAACAATAAAGTTTTATTTTCGTTTTATTGTTCTTATTTACTGATCTTTTGTCATGAAATTTGCCACATACATGTCTTTGCTGATTATACACATACTAACATTATAAGAAATACCTGGCGAAATCGATATCAAATTATATTCGTACAACAATATATTTATAGACATGCAACAATAATTTTGGACATGAGTGTACAATTCAAAATACAAGAAATTTTGATCCTAGTAATAGCACAAATAACAGAGAATAAAAATTTGCCGGCAGTGTTCTGCAAACCTGTAGGAAAAGGAAACTTACAAAAAAAAAAGAATAAAAAATATTCTAGCATACGTTAGTAAGATTTTATTGTTTGGGTGCAAAATGTCGCTGCTGAAATATCGCAGCCGGAACTTCTCAGTCCCAAATTTCTGCTGATCAAAACTTCGCCTCCCTAAATCTTGCATGTCAAAATCTCGCCACCCGAAACCTCACGTGCCAAAATCTCGCCTGATAAAATTTTTTCCACCGGAAATAGCACCTGACCAAAATCTCGCCATCCGAAATCTCGCCTGACGGAACAAAAGAGTTTCTTCAGTACACAACCTCACCACAACAACTTCTTCAGTGTAGAGTGCTTTATATATCGCTATATCTATCAACTTAAGAGGTAACACATATATGATTCTATCACGAGTGAAATCCCTTAGATTTTCGTTTTACCTGCCCGAGATTGATCTTTGCTATTTAAACGGCATTTATTGTGTTTGTTGTGTCCAGTCATAGCTCGAGACCCCAAAACCTGAACAAAGTAATATTTTGCACTCTAACAAAAAGATCAAGATCCACCACCATGCCAAGTTTGACACCGCTAAGGTGAGTTTGGTAGTGAATTTTTGGGAGGGTATACACGATGCAAAATGTGACCACCTAAAGCTCGAAAACTGTAAGCCTACACAACATAATACCTCATAGGTTGTCAAGGACTATAGTCATATCAACTTTGATCTTGATCCGATGAGTCGCATTGAACTTGTACAATATATAGCGTCTTTAATTTTACAGGAAAATACAAATGAAGAACGAAATTAGATTTGATTATAGGATTTCTCTTCATTTGTGTTTGTTTTAGGATTTTACATCTTTTCATTTTGAACCAATCAAGCTTTTACGCTTCTAATGTCTAAAATAGGTATTTCTGGGCGCCATGTTGTCTTTATTATTATTATTATTATTATTATTATTATTATTATTATTATTATTATTATTATTATTATTATTATTATTATTACCCCGGAAACTCATTGACTAAATTTGTATGCATAGATTTTGACCCACGTGATTTTAGCCAGACGAAATAACGTTTCAGAATGTTTCGGACAAATGAAATTTTGAACGGCAAAATATTGAGTACTGAGTTTTGGTCACGCCAAATTCTAACTACGCGAGATTTTGGCCATGTGAGGTTTTAGGCTGCTAGGTTTTAGCCCTGCGAGGTTTTGTCAACAAGAGGCTATAGGCTTCGAGATTTTGACCAAGCGAAATTTTGAACGATTAGGTTTTGGCCTTAGAGATTTTGGGCGGCGACGTTTTCTCCGCGAAATATTATCAATATGCCTATTTGAGTTTAGTGTCTATTTGAGCAGCGAGGTTATACGACACGTGGATCTACAGTTTAAAGTGGGATCCGAACCACATGAACTCACACCGGGAATTGAGACTGGACCTCACGCGCCGCAGACGCGTACAGTATATACTGTATTTAGAGCCATGAGGGAGCTAATGATGTAGTATTCTAGTATTGTAATCTACCATAACCTAACCTAACCTAACGAAAACAAACTTAACCTAATGTAACAATCTACTACAAGCTAAATGTATACACAATGGTTTAATGTGGGATCATATACTGAAAAAATGTTATTAAAGCATATGTATAGAAAAATTTACTTTAAAAGTAATTTTTCAAGAGTGTTTATGCTGATCCACTAAAGAATTTAATATTCAGTTTCTCAAACACCAGAAAATATGTTTTAAAAAACTTCTTTTTTGTCTAAACTAGGTCACTACTCGTACCTTCATACAAATGAGCGTTACCCTCTATTGTATAGGGCACCACCAATGAGATGTTAGCGTAGCTAGTATGTATCAGTTGACGAATAGCTTCAGTAGTCTGTGAGGTGTTTTCATAAAGGTAAATGCGGCATCAGAAATGAATAGAAGAAGAAAGGAAACAACGCGCCATTTATTTTCATCAAGACTGTGCATTACTCCTTTCTGTGTTCTTTTTTGTATTATATGACTTGACACAACGAAGGACAAAGGTAACACAGAGCACTCTAGAGATTGGCCTCTACGGTTATAAAACGAAAATGAAGTTGGTTGCTATCTTGTCTCTTTCTTTTGTGAGTTTTTCTCTGAATTTAAATAACATAGAATGCATCTCAACTCGCTTGGCGTCTATGTTCTTTTTCTAGATAAGAGAAAGGAATATTTTTAAAAGCTACATTTTGAAGAAACGTAATCTCTATAATTATTTTCGATGTGTTTCCTTACACGGTTGCACATAGACCATCAATACTGTTATTTTAGTCTCGCTAAACAAGCAGACATTTACTGCTTCATAAACCAATACTAATTGCTCACGATTCTGGGTCAACATAATTAAGATGCTCCTCCTGTCGGAACCTAAGGCATATTCGCCAACCTCCTATCGGTATATTCGCCAAATATTCGGCTGGAAAGTAGTGAAAAACTTAAGTTATACAAAGTATTTATTTCGTACAGAAATCTGCAACTAGTGCTTTGTTTGCACTAGAATTTAGCGTCCCTTTCAGTAGCGAGAGGCTATATGAGACGATGGCTTACAAGTTAGAGAGAGACCAGAACTATGTAGAGCTCCGGCGGGGAATCGAACACGGTTCTCCTGTGCCGAGGCGTGTACGCTAATCATGCTTTATAAGAACATTGCAGTAACAATAGAATACAGGACAACCAATAATTGGTCATGGTTTCTGTATAGGGAACAGGTCACAATAATTTGTTGTACTATATGAAGATATGTCTGGTCGAGTCGAGTTTTAAGTCAGTTTATCATCCGCATTTATAACATGAGACGAAAGAACTTCCAGCCTTCCTATTAATTACTTTATCCATTCTATTCTACAGATTGTGAGGGTTTGTTTAAATAAAAATATGAAAAATTATGTAATCTAACCTTTAGAAATGTTTGTGTAACTGATGGGCCAGGACTAAATTTTATATTTAGTTCTCTCGTAGAATGGTCTGAGATTGATAGAGAGGGAGAGAGAGATAATATAGCGAAGTCCAAAGGGGCACAAAAAGTTCGAGTTATACAAAACCTGACTTATTAAAAGATATGAATTTTTAAATTTCTAAAATCAAGCAAACAAAACTACTGTACCTGCACGAAGAAAATTAACATGTAGTAGAGCTTACCTTTAAGAGAAAACATTGTTTGCATGACGCAATACTGCAAACAAACAAAGGACATTTATTGGCATATAAATTAAGCCATACGAACCATGGAATGTACATTTAAGTACAGGACCATACACACTGAAATGGCATTGAAAACCACATATTGAATTAACCACAAACGGTCTGAATTAACTGATATCACTTAAAGAAGTTAATGAAGTTCTTTTGCTTTGGTTTGATTGAAACCGCATTCTCCTGTGCACAATGTGTGTAAAACTAAATATTATTGTACTATATTACTTCAAATTATCTAAAGAGAGAGTTTAAATGCTCAATTTATCCACAATTTGACCATTGTGTTAAATGCGGATTTGAAGGAAAATAAAATTTTGTTTTAAGTATCTAAAAATCGGACGAGAGTCCGCTGCACAAATAAATAAAATAAAATTGAGGACAATGATTCGTTTTGTTTTAAATTTAGAGATTTTATATATTTTGCAAAATTAAATGGTTTTTAAGTAAATGTTCTTACCCGATTTTCCGCTCCCTCCCCCCACAAAATGTTAGAATATAACTTTCTGTAATTTCCATTCATCCTCTACTGTGATATTTCAAAATTAAAAGTATATAGTTGTTTTTGAGTTTTACGGTAGGTAATACTTAGTATTATAACTGTATATTTGTATATTCAGCGTTTGTGTGTATATTTGTTACGATATCGAATTTAGATCATCTACATTCTTGAATGTTTGTGCAAATCGTTCCTGAGAGTGGTTCTACCCACTCTTTAGTGGTTAATAAGCAGCGGATACTATCCTTAAAGCAATATATGCACATAAGTGCACATGTTTGCAATTAGTGTTAGTGTTTTTTTCAAAAAAGGTGACTCCAAATTACATTTTTTTACCAGCTAAAATCTAGTTCGATCAAAGAAAAAAGAACAAAAATTAAACTAACTCTCTTAACTATGTGTAGTGTACCATCATCAAACGATATGGCTATTTGTTTGTGGTCGGAAAATGAACCCATGTTCTTGCAGTTTTTGCGCAGGAAACATAACGAACACTCTACTCCAAAATCTACAGTCATTATGGGTTAACAGAAGCTCTACGCGATGAACATTTCTGCAAATATTGTTGAAATCCTGAAACTGCTATCATCCTGGAAAACGAACTGCATACACATACGATGCACATACACACAAATGCGTATTAAACCCGCACATGTAGCCTGCACACTCACAGTATAATGAGAAAACAAGCCCCGAGCGATAGCAGTGCAGATCTGCATAACAATAAGCCAGCATACCACATATCACAGTAGCATTTACTCTGCATACACTTCTACAAAACCAAACCTCTTTCTGTCTGGTGAAAACTTTTCACGTAATAGCGATGGGAGCTTCCCAGATCATAGATCTTTTTTTCCTTTTTGTTTCTATGATTTAGTTGCAAAATTATTTTCCTTTGTATGTAAGTTTATCACAGATTTCGACTCAGGAAAGAAGATTTGAGATTAACGTTTAACTCTCATTACAATCGCGAGACAATACAGAACACAACAAGGAGTGCTATATTACATTCCAGTTGCATTACAACTTCACTACCGTAACTTTTTAGAGACAATAAGTTACTAAATGTAAGTATGTAGGAAACATATACAAATAATCCATGGAAGCACCTAATTTACATTGTTAATTTTCTTCATAAGCATACGAAAGCTTATACTTTCACTCCAGACATATATTTAAGCATGTAGGTTTTACTTCTCGGTAAAAACTGCCTAAATCTGAATTAAATTTGGCGGACAGGTAACCCTTTTTCTAAGAAATAAAGATGGCCATGAGTGGCCAAGGAGAGGATCGATTCGGTTAGGATTGTACTTTATATCCCTGTAACTACTGGTCGGGTTTTAACGAAATTTAGTGAACAAATAGTCCACCGTCTAAAGAAAAATTGGCTATACCATGTAGCGGAGTTGGTCCAGGGACAGACTTGACTCGACAATAGATGCTATGTTCGACATCTTGGCACGCTGGGAAGTTCTGGATTTGATTCACCGACTATGTTCCGCTAGCTTTTGTGTAATACTTATGGTTATTCTTATATCAAAATTGAACTTTGTCGTTATCAAGTAATAAGCAGATATATCAGACGCAAACCAAAATTAGATTTGACACTCTTACTAATTCATAGATATACTATATCATTCCTCCACCTAAAAACATCCCCCTCTCTTCTACTCACTAAAACAACATGCTACAATTTTACAATTATTTGAGTCACACAACACTTTCTCTTCCCCTTTTTACTGTATATCGACACTAATTGGTCTTTGGAATCCAATACCCTAAGTATGTATATATATAAGTTCTGATATATGTTTTTAGTCGTAGGTATCAGTGTAGAGATGCGCTTTAATAGTAATAAATATTACGAAATTTGTGTAACAACCAGGTGGAAGAAAAGAAAGAAATAGCTAAATAAGTTGTATTACGTTGCATTGTTATGGTGTTTTGAAAGTGAAATCATTTCTACTTACTGTAATTGCTTTATTATGTTCTATTTTGTTTCTGAATTAGTTATATAGATATGTTGTGATATATATATGTATGTACTGCATAAGAAGAGATAATCTATTATTCATAATATTCATCTCATATAGTTATGTTAAATGTAAGTACTGTGGCCACCCCTCAATGGTAGCATGTGCACTGCCAAGCAATAATTCTGATACTGTTCACTCGAAGATGTGTTTCAGAGAAGCAATGTTAGAATGTTGCTTATAGCAGTCATCCGTCTTTAATTTGAAACACATCTAAATCAAGGAAAGGAAGTCTGGGTCATGAATAAGCTGTTCGTCTGATGCACATAATAACTTATTGAATATGTTTCTGGATTTATATTTAAATTGGACTTGTGATATTAACCTAATGTAATTTAATCTATTGTGATAGTAATACGTCACCACATCTACAATAATTAAACTATATCAATTAAAGTAAAGCATGGCAGTAAAAATGAGAAAGTCGGGCGAGTTTTATCAAGTCAGTCCGTAGCAACGAGGTGGGTAAATAAACAAAAAAAATAAATAAATAAATAAAATAAAATAAAATAAAGAGAATCACGCTAAATGTGGAGGATATTTGCTGCTAACTAATGACACGATATGTAACTTCAAACATTCTAGTTTAATATAGTTCTTCAATCATAGAAAATGGGAAATGGATATCAACCGTTAAAGTCACCTCTATCCGTTAAAATATTAATGGATTGACTCCTTAGTGCACTCGATAAGCATGGCCGAGTAAACTAACTATTTATTGTAAGAAATTAAAAAAAAGAAAGTTTTTTCACGTGGAGAAGTATGCACCGTTAAATCCACTGTTACTCTTTAGTATGTTAAGAGATTGACTCCATTAACGAACTCGGTTGAGATAATTACTCTGGCTACCCTTTTATCATTCGATATACAGGGTGTTTCAAAACAACGCTGACAACGTTTGGGAGATGATTCTTAACACCAAGATAAGACAAAAAGTATAGACCAACTTGGGTGCAGAAATGCTTGCTTTCGGAGTTATAGGCTGCCGAAAACATGAAAAAATGAACTTTAAAGGTTCATAGCTCAAAAACTATGGAACCTACCGTAGTTGGGTCAAAACTTCGCTTAGGAAGTAGTATGTGCCCTATATAAATATCCGAGTTTCAGAATTATGCGGTACTTCTGCAACAATTTTTGTAGAGGTAGTTGGTGAGTACTTTAAATTATATGCCCGTAGCCAAACTCCTTCTATAATAACTGTTGCGTGAGTACCTTAGGATTCTGAAACATGTATTTTTGGATAGCGCACATATTAGTTTCTAAGTGAAGTCTTGACCCAACTACCGTAGGTCCCATAGTTTTGGAGCTGTGGACCTTTAAAGTTCTTATTTTTATGTTTTCGGCAGCCTATAAATCCGAAAGGAAGCGTTTGTGCATTCAGGTTGGTCTATACTTTTTGTATTATCTTGGTGTCACGAATGACATCACAAAGGTTGTCGGTGTTGTTTTGAAACACCCTGTATAAGTATAAGAGCCCTTACATTCGAGACAGGTCAGTGGTGCGGTCCGTTGTCAGAGTAGAAGTAGAGGGCAGCAATAAGCCGTGACCTAAGAACATAGAGGAAATTATGTGATCAGTAACCCATTCTGACCACTTTTACAATCCATTTGTCAGAGGCTGAGCGAATCCTGAGCCACATTTAAACGAGAATAGAACAAAAGAATAAATGTATTGTAAACGTTTGGTTCAAATGTAAACACCTTACTAACTATCACAATTATTTAGTTTAACGTCCAACGTTTACACACCGACCCTAAGGCAGACAGTGTTGATGACATGGATAATAATAGTGAAATTACGAAAGCGGCAGGAAACAGGAGAACAACGAGAAAACACACGAATTTGTTGTTTGTGCATTAGAAAGCCCACCTGGCGGGAACTGGGATCGAACTAGATACCCCATGCGACAGAGTTGAGAACTCTACATGGCTGCAATTACTTCATCCCAATTTCATTTCGCATATAGGACGAAAATGTATTTTTATACATGAATGTGTTCCACAGTGTCGTTAGCAAAGCAAAAAAAAAAAAAAAAAAAAGACGGTTCTTCTTCATTTGATAATAGTTCCTACTGCGTAGGATTGCAATCCACGATAGACGAAGTGATTTTGCAAGTGATGATACATCAACCAACAACGAAACCCCACAGAATGTTAATGAATTGAATAGTTTGAACACATTAACTATCGTCATTTAATTTTTTGCAAATTAAAAGTCAGTGATAAGGACAAGAACAGTACATATCGTAAACGATGAACGAAATTCATCTGGTCTTTACAAAAGTTGACGTTACCTCTTGATGAGCTTAGTTAGCATACAAAATATTATGTGTGTAAGTTTAAGTTTCAAAGTTATGGGTCACCGATCATGCAGTTTGGGACTTAGTCAAAATTTTGACTGAATGTTTCTCTTAGTGTTATTTAGAGCAGAAATATATATAACAAATCTGATCTGTTAATTGGAAGATAAGAAAGTAAATAATCGGATGATTTATGGGCTATGTTGTAAATGCAGGATGAATTTATAATAAAGATTGGTAAAAAGAGTCAAGGAAAGACATTTCTTTTCGTAATAGGGAAGCGTATTACTCATTTTACCTTTGAATATCTTCAAGGATTGGGCCTTTCTTCTTATTATACGGAATAGATAACTTCGCAAATTGATTTTGTAATTTGCGAATTGTTAGGATTTGATTGATTTTATAATTTTATCGTTACTCATCACGGTAAACGTTGCGACTAGATAGAAACAAACTATTTTCTAGAGATTTTGATTCCGTAAAGTTTCTCATCTGGTAAAGATATACAATAAGAAAGTAAAAAAGTAAGAAAATAAAAATACTTTTAAAAATAAGTGGTAATTTACTCATAAGAACTATACTAGTACTAGTAAGTAACAAATTGCATAATAAGATGAGAACACGCATGCAATTCAACGTTAGTTATTATTATATAATTCTGCATTAGATTTTTCTTTTTGTATATTGCGGTGTTTACATCTACTGGTTTCATTTTGAACGCATTGTACATTATAATGAATAAACTGTTTGTTGTGCATCATGGAACCTTTCAATGCATTAACATTTTGATAAATAAAAAGTCATATCTCCCCTTAACAATACCATAAGTACAGGGCGTTTCAAAATGAATATCGGGGGTTATTACAATCCACTTACAGTTATAAATAAATTAAATGAAAGAACTATTAGAATCAAATGAATGAAACATTTTGAACGTACAAATGCGCATGCACTGTTTTCTCTGTCTGCCGTTAGTAAACGCTTAGTAGCAAAAATGGCAGCTAGTGAGCACAAAGCTTTTTGTAGTGTTTTACATTTTGCAAAGACTGAATCTGCATGTACAGTGCAAACGTCTGTGTGGAGAATTTTAACGAGACACTTAAAACAACGTCCTTATCATTTGCAATTGCTACAAACTCTAAAGCCTACAGACTATGGTTTAGGTGCCAACTTTGCAAATGAAATGTTGCTGCATGACGATGAAGATTTTTCTGAATCGTATCATCTTCAGTGTTGAATCGACATTTCACCTAAGCGACGATATAGTCATTGATAATGTCCGCATCTGGGAGTCAGTAAATCCCCACGAAATAATACAGTTGCAACGAGACTCCCTTAAATTGAATGTGTTTTGTGTCATATCCCGGCGGAAAGTTTATAAACCTTTTTCGCCTATCAACTCGATGTGCCGTGTGACGAATGAATCTCACATTGAACACTTGTAGCAAAGTCTGTTTGAAAGTTTCTCTTCCATTTGATGTGTTATTTATAATAAATACTACAAAGCCTTTAAACCCTGATATTAATTTTGAAACACCCTGTATTTAATTCGTTACATAGGAAATTTCTACCATTTGGAGTATGATAAATGGAATAAGTAAATTGTAAAATGAAGATCCTAAATCTTTAGCATGAGAAGTACAATATACTTTTGTATGTAATACTTCACGGCACATTATTTTATTAGGTGTTCTGCAAGGTCTCATACTTGGACAAGTTTATTAAGCTTTAGGAAATGTCAAACAATAATACTCTAAAATGCTGAAGATGCTTATATCATTTGAACCTTCAATACAGCAACGCATCAATTCATTCTCGTAGGAAACGCTCATCAAGTGGAGATACAGCGGCAGCCAGTTAGAGAATAGTATTGTTGACGTATTCGCACCACAGCATCGTTGCCGTCTAAAAGAACAATTCAATGTAGAGTTCATGTGATCGAGTTAATGCTCAGCCGGTTGATTTTTTTGTACTTGTTTTAAGCAAAACTTTTCCGAAAGTGATCACTTCCAGGTAAAAGTGACAAAATATATGTTTTCCAACTAAGAAATCTGTCATTCTTCAGCATGAGACATGGTTCATGTTACTGTTTTACCAAAAAAGTAAAGTATAATCAATGGTTGATCTTAGCTGCAAGGCAATTTACAAATTCTTGCCTTACATTACGCTTTCAGGGTAAAAAAAAAGTACGTGGTGCTTTTCTATAATCGTTCAACAATGTACAGTATTAGGTCAATATCTAGAAATAGGAACATATTTTATTTCCATTGAGCAGGGGTAAAAGTGAATCTCAAAAGGTAGGGAGACGCATTACGTTTCCTGTATCCCATGCTTATTTTTGCCCATTGTAATTTTCTAGGAAGCGGGGGAACCCATAAATATTTTTTTGGCAGTGGGGTAACGGTGTCTCCTCGCGTTTCCCCTCACTTTTACCGCTGTCATTGAGAACAGGGGAAAGTATGGTGCACAGCTAACATTTGATTTTACCCAACAACAGTCGTAGCTTCACTCGCATTCTACTTTTTGATGCTTCCTCCCACCCCCTGTCCCCCATCTCCAAAAATATTTACTGCGTACTCCCGGTTCCTAAAATATTACAATGAGTAAAGATAGGCAGGGGGACGGTGTGACTTCGTACCGCTACCTATCGTCCCCCTACCTTTTCAGATCCACTTTTATCCCTGTTTAAGACAATCAGTTTAATCTCTAAATAAATAAAAAGAAATCGATAAATAAAATTAAGTAACGTTCTCTATTGACGTGCAAAGAGATTGTGTATTTTAATTATTTCGTTATCCGTTAAACAAGTATTTTATAATGAAAACAACGGAGGGAGTGAAACCTCTATTAAGAAATTTTCTTAACGTTAGTATTGCAGTATAAGTGACACTTTACTTTATTTCTTGAGAAGTAGTGGTTCAGAGGGCAGTATTGTAAATAGAGTAGGCATTTAATAAATAAAAGAGCCACTATTTTAACATATTATTATCATTGTTATTTAGATAGTTAAAATATTGCATAAATAGACTTTTCTTCAGACTACATTTTCACTTTGGTAGTAATTCGTATAACAATAATCTCGAAATATAAAAGAAGTCCTGAATAACTTACTGATCAAAGAAGCCTAGACCAAACTGCTTATGCTAGAAACCTGAAATTTGGACAGCACATAATCGTGAGGGAAAAAGACACTGATGAAGGATTTGAAGAAATTCAACACAAAAGAGAGTTAAATGAAGGTTGCAAGTTCTGTAATAACATGTCAATATCGCTTAATCCATTAATGTAAGAGTTATAAAAGTCAGTATTTGAAATTTTCATTAAAAATAATTAAACACATGGTGTAGCGATTTTTTATATTTCACCTTGAAAGAAAGAAATAAGTGTATGTGGATGGCTCACTAAAATGCTCGTATTCATGGACGCCCACAGAGGGGGCAAGAGAGAGCAATTGCCCCTTCCTGGATTTTCGAAAAAGGTTAACATTTATAGGCTCTTCTGATGACAATAGTATACTTTTAAAATCAACATTCACTAAATGATTAGAGTAACAAAATTTAGTCAAACACATCCCCAAGATTTTAATCTACTTCTCTCTCCCATGTGATGTTTCATATTTTTTCAGTAATAATTATATTCAACCTGATGCTGCATGCAATCCTAAGGATTTTAAATGATGGTATCCGTCAGTTGAGTTGAAAAGATAATTTCGCTCTTTGTTGTTTCTTTTGCTGACGTGGTGCTGATATCAATGAAGTTTTGTTTTGTTGGGTTTCATTCTAGCAATTATGTGTGTGTTTGTGTGTCTTGCCCCCCTCCTCTTGGAAAATGTCCTGCGGCCGCCCATGCTCATCGAACTTAGAAAAAATGAAAATAATTTTTTAATTTAACGTCCCACGATTATATGCTTTAGGCTAATGGAAATGGATGGTTAAAGCAAGTAAATAATAAGGGAACAAATAGTGGAGTGATATTATAGAAGAAAACAAGAGTATCCCGAGAAAATTCATGGACACGATGTTATCCACCTCAAATTTACTTAGCCGAAGATGGAACCAGGGACCCCACGCAGCAGAGGTAAGCACTTTTCATTGAGGTACCGTGCAAGACTTCGAGTTCAGACGAATTCTAAATTATTAACTCCGGGAAAAGGACGCAAATTGTTGCCTCTAGCTACATGTGGAAGCATTTTCTAGTATTAGACTTCTGATAACTACCTGCAAATAAAACTCTAAGGTAAAAAAAACGAAGAATAAATTAATCTAGATCTATTACTGTATAGATAATCATTCTGTCTAAGACCTTTCATCGTTACAGTTCATTACAGTTACCTAGTATCGAGGGTATATTTTATCATTGTATCGAAACTATATGTATTCCTCCGCATATTGAACCCGATTCTCTCGCACGAGAAGCAAGAACGCTAGTTGTTTACACAGCTCCTCGAGGGAAAACCACAACAAAGATCAAAGATAAACAAATTTGTTATGTCTAAAAAATTACATAAACATGTAAATAGGAAAACGTGTGTTTTAATTTTAAGAAAATCAATCTAATGAACGAATAATTTGCTAATCCTGATATGATTTTTTATTATTTTTTTTTGTAGCACCTATCATATATGTATATAGCAACACAGTTTACCATTACGGCTTGCAATGACCATTGAGTCGTTATTGGAAAATGGATCACGTGTTCGTTCAATATGGCGTCAATTGGCAAATCTAGATGGATCATGGTTATCTGTAATGAATGGAAATGAACACACACATATATCTTTCTGGATCTACGGTGAGGCTAATCATGAAATCTCCCTTGCTTTCCGCTTACCCATAACTCAACGCTTTGGGTCAATAATTATGAACTTTGCACCCCGCTCTGATATTGTGGGTGTGTTTGTCACCAGATGCTCGTACTTCCTCCGCGATTCATATTACGTTTCCTATGTTTAGCCTTTCCCCATCCACACCTCATAATATTCCATATTCATTTGACAAAAGCGATAGTTTATGCTGCCTGTGATTTTATGATATGGTCACTAAATGCTAACCTTTATAACTATGGACGAAATAACATGAGCGAAAGTTTCTTGCTCTTCATTGTTTTTTCTCATTTTTTGCAAATAAACCAATATACCTAACAAGAAACGACATAGTAATTTTACATTTAGTATGGCAATACGGCATATAATAAAATAGATCGTGTAATACCCAGGAAAATATACAGTTTCTTGGCCAAAACTCTGAGGTGATCTATATATTTCCGTCAGATTACCCAAACTATTGTACAATTAAAGAAAGCTGGCGTCTTACAGCTACATATGCTTTAAACAAAACAAAGAGAAATGTTGTTCACTAATCACTACAGTATTCTCTGGCGCTTACTGTAAGCATACAAGGTCACTGCCAGCGCTGTTGTCGATAGTTAACTATTAAATATTCCACGTACTATAATTGTAGTTATTTGTAAATTAAATGCTACAAATCTTCCTATAATGTTACTACAATTATAGAATTATGACTTATTAAAAGTTCTAAGTTTGTCACAATGCTTATATCTGTAACGACAAAAGTGTCTTCAACATACAACACGTTCTGTCAAACTGTAAGACGCCAGCTTTCCTTCACCGCCCAGTAAGCAATGGTACATCTGCTTAATATTTGAATGCACGATCGTAAGGGAAATAAAGATGCAATCGGCAGTATTGCTTTTATTCAATGTCATTTGACTATTTTCAGTAAAATAAACATACTGGAAAACACCTGGAAACAGTCATAAATTTATGGTTTATTTATCAAAATTCCAATACGTAATTCATTTTCTAAATTTTGTGAAACCAATCAGTTTGCACCCTTTTTAAACTTTATTTTTCTGATGACTTGTAGCTTGTCAGCTCCTCACTATATCTCTGAATTAAACTGGTGAAATTCTAAATTAAGCAGAGATTAAATTTTCTTTAAATCGGTGCATTCCAGTAGTGATTATTAACATTCTAATTATCGTAGTACTTTGTGCATAGAGTATGGCTGGACTTTTGTGAAAGTATGTTGATCAGAATGTTTTGGTAGCTTTTTGTTTGTTGGAAATAACAAAGAGTTGATGTATTCATACAAATGTATAGTTGACATCATTTGATTAGGAATTTGACTCGAATAAACTAGTGACGTAGAGAGTTGTAGAAGTAATCTTCTCTCTTCCTCCTTACTAATTTTGGTAGGTCTATACGTAGAGAATTTCGCGGCCCAAATATCGCCGCTGAAAATCCTGCAGGCCAAGATTTCGCGTAGCCTAAACATCGCCGCCCAAAATCTATCGTGCCAAAATCTTGGCTGAGTCTTCGCGGACCAAAATCTCGTTATTAAAATTTACTCAATGAGTTTTCAAACAATTCCATATTGCATAATAATAATAGTGTTAAAAAGATGAATAAGAAGAAGATGAAACATTTAATTAACATGAAACCGAAAACGAGGTTTACACCAGATGTAAATGTAAGGATGTTTGGTAAGGATGTTGTGAGATTTATGTTATAAATTCAGAATATACCTAGATAAAATGAATAAAAATTAACTTGGATTAAACAATATCAAATTTTCTTCTTTTTGCTCAGCGTATTAACTTTGTGATTCAAAATGGTGAGTTCTAAAATTTTGATCGAGCAACAATCAATGATGGCAATAAATGTATATGGTTTTACATCTCAATGCAGTAGAGTATGTTCTGTCTATATAAATAAAACTAAATAAAACGATGTTTAACAGTTAACTTTCCCTAATATTCCGCTGCAACGATTATGCTGATTGGTGGTACGTGAATGAACCCTATCCAATTTAGATTTTCATCATATTTTCGGCAAAGTGGGTTAAGAGGCAAGAAGGTGACATGTAAAGATAATCAAAGACAATTATTATAGTGTACAATTAATCGCTTTCAGGATCGCTGAGATGAATAGTGATACTTTTAATGTCATTTATGTCTAAATTCTTCGCTCATCAACATAGGGGGTGAGGGGTTTGGTGGGAAGAAGTGACATAAAATAATATACTCCATAACGACCCATATTAGTGTCTAATTAATAGTTTTCGAGATTGCTAAGGTTACCAGTGACACTATCGAAGCCGTTTAAGTCCAAATTCATCCCCCGTCATGATCGGATAAGAGAGGTCGGATAGAAAGAGGATGACATGTTGATATAATCGAAAACGACCGATATTAGTATCGAGATCAATGAGATGAATAGTGACACTTTCGATACTATTTGAGTTCAAACTCGTTCCTTCCTCCACTTAGATTTCACATTTCGCAAACTTTCGTCATGTGTCCAGCCTAGAATCCAAGGAGAGAATTTGTACAGAATTTCAAAGCTCTACACCTTTCGGAAATCTGTTGATGAATGAGTAGTGGATTTAGTTATAGTGAAGTCACCTACGCTTATATCTTTCATAAAATGCCAAAATTATTGTTAAATTTATATCATCTTAAAATCTTTATTAAACCTCATTCCACTCATTAATTCAATTTCAGAAATGTTTACCTTTGTTGTAGATTTGTCAGAAAAGTAATTGTAAAATAACTTAAATCGTAATAAACAACAGACTAGGATTTCTTTATGCATCACGTCACATCCTTTTGATTTCACCATGAACAAGCCTCTGAAAGGCAAACAACCATGTGCAACATTCCTGCCATTACAAATCCATTGGAGCAGACCTACAGTGAACACCAAGTTAAATGCATCGCCACATCAACCAGTTTGGAGCAAAGGATTGTCACCAGGCCGGTCGTCAGTCAGAACCTGTGGAAGGATATAATCGTAGAAACAGTCCAGGTCACCATTAAGTTATCATCGTTTGAGTTAAACTACAAGCATTTATTAGTCACCTTTGGGATTTTGACGGGACAGGAAGTCCAATCGTCAAGATCGTTGCTGGTTTATTACATTTGCGCCAGAACAGTCATGCATCAGCTTAGTACAACAACAGCAACGCTGGAAAATAGTGGATTCAAAGAAGGTAACTGCTCTTTCCTATCCTATCCAAAAGTTAAATCCCTTCTTCTCATTTTTCTTCTTTCACCTTCTACCTTATCTAGCCTACATTTCATTATTTTTTAACCGTTGAATTTTATATTTATTCGTCTGAAGCATAATACTTATAATTCCAGTTGCAGTGAGAGTGTCAATTACCATCCTCAGCATTCATTTCTATACTCTAAAGAATCCTATAGTAATTTGTGATTAATTTATGAGTCAACATCTGAGCTACTCAAGCTGATAATCCACGTCGTAGAGATTTAGCTGGGTTTCTCTCTCTTTATTTCCTATTAAGGTTTTAATTAATTTCCCACCCTAGTCTTCCTATTTGTAAATACAAATTTGCTCATAAAAATAGTAACTCTAATTTGAATTGATTTTCTATTCAATTATTTAGAACAGTGATCGCCAAACCGTGTATCGCAAGCTGCTACATAGTAGCTCCCGGGGACGTTTAAGGTAGATCACGTTATGCAAGACTTCAAATTTACTAGGAATGTAAGTACATAGGCAATAAACAACTGAAAGACTTTTTTTTCAAACAAAGTTGGTAGTTCTTTTTGCTGTTTGCTCACAGTAGCATTTAAAATCGATACGTTAGCTCAAGAGTTTCATAAGTTCGGCCTCCGCTAGTTTAGAATATTCTATATTGAATAAATTGCTGTAGTGAGATTTTGAAGAGTGAGCTTTTGGCCAGGTGACGTTATGGCAACAAGGTTTTGACCAGTTCAAGGTTTAGTCCAAGAGAATCTGGCTGCGAGGTTTCGTATCCAAACTGTGCTAGATTAAAAAAAAAAAAGAATCTATGAACGGTAAATCTATCATTTATTTCTTTATTGTAACTTCATTCTCCGAAAATTTTAACTATGTGGATGATTAGATTCTACTGAAGAAACGTTTACACTATATTTTGTCAAAATCAAATATTTTTAAGTAGTGCATACTTCTAAATTGTTCTGTATGTATTTGTGCAAACTTGCAATTTGTAGTGGACTTTACGTCCCGTTACCCCTAATTATTCTTTCTGTATTGTAACACCGAAACAATGGAATTATTTGGAAGGCTTGAGAAAGATACATATTGTGTTTACTGAAAATCAGGTAAATTTTTCGGGAGTCATCGTATGAAGATATACTTAGAGTTGAACATACCTAGGTACAAATGTAGATTGAATTAAACTGTAGAAGCTCGCTTTCATCACCTTAACAAATAAGTTCTGATTTCGGCATGACTTTATATAGAAAGTTCAAGTTGGAATGCATTGATTGCACTTACCATCAACACCATTGATACTTAGAACTAATATATTTCGTAAAGATTCAGGTAAATAACTGTATCCTGGTATAAAGAAGTATCTGATTTTATCCCAGGTTGCTTTAAGCTATGGCCGTCTATTTTGTCTTTTACTGTACTTCTACCTTTTGTTCTAACTTCACTAATTTTACTTTTCTTCTATCACCTTTTACTTCTACTTTTCATTAATTTTTCTTCTCTTCCACTTAAAGCTCATTCTTTTTTCTCATAGTTTTCCCCAATAGTCTTAGGAACTATTTTAGGTAATTAAAATAAAACTGTCCCTAAGATATAAAAAGATCCGGAGGTATTAGAATAATTCAATATAAGGAAAACTCAAATTTCTTTTTCGACCACATGGAGATAATTTCTAATGAATAGAAAAACAATGTTGCATTTTAGAATTTTTCTGTATTTGCATCTATGAATTATAAATTGTTGATGAATCTGTAAAATATGTTAATGAATGTTAATAGAATTCATTTTGTTAATAGTATCTATCTATCTGGGTTCCCAACCTGGTACAAAGTGTTATGACTTCAAATAGCACTAGACGTCTAGACATTAGCATATGATTGCTGACATCGAAGTGTTCCTAATCATGAGACAGATTCCACTTCGTTTTCGAAAAGGTAGGCGTCAAAGTATGAAGTCATTTAACTCCGCACAATAGAACGTATATCTACGTGCGTCATAGAGCCAAAACACAGAAGTTATCTCGAAGCATATTCTTAATTTAGAGAGTGATCTTTGTTCTGTGTAATGTCCACCTTACCCAACAACCATGTTAAGAAGATTTAAAGAAAGTCGTGTAATACAAAAATCTGATAATTTCTTAAAAATAATTAAATGGTTAATCGTATTTCTTTCTTGTAAAACATTAGGAATTGAAATGAAATAACATCTTTACTTTTGAATCTCACAGTTATTCTCTGTCGACTAGAGGAGATGGATGATTAGTAGACGGGAATGATAAGCAAGAATTCGTGTTATATGAACTTGAAAGAGAAAATAATTCCTATAAATCTTAGGACAGAATTATCCGCAAATAATTAAAATGGTTAGGGATCGAACTAGGGACCTTTCACATCAGAAACGAGTGCTCTTTTACAATCGTGTTCATGGGGCACATTTGGAAGACACTACAAAACTACAAGTCATGTTTAATGAAATTCCGGTAATTATTAGGAACGTTGGTGGCATTTCTTTTAAAAAGATGTGGTGTATTCACTTTTTTGTTTCTGAGAAAAGGATTCAATAGGGGTAATTTTACGTATACGACAATACACATTATATTCCATTAAAATCAAACAATTTTAATTAAACTTATTTTGAAATATATATTCTTTTGAAATTGATGTGAATTCAAAACTTATTCTTGACCTACCTCAACCTCAAACATTGGTGTGACTCGAATTATCTTTAATGAAAATATACACCATAGTACATCGCATTCGAGTACTTTCCATTAAAAAATTTTTCTTAAATATATAAGAGAACAGAGTATGTGAAAATTATCCATTTTACCCCTCATATCTTTGACCAATTTGAACTCTATTCAATGGGTACTATTGAAAATCGTAAAGCAAATATAGATTGTACAGCGTGAAATTGAATTCTTTTTGTTAGCATTATCTTGTAGATCTATAATTACTTTCTTTTTATGTGCATATTCACAAACTTGCAACGTGGAAGTTAATTTTGTCTGTTTAACTACTTGATTACCATCGGATTTCAACTCGAAATAATTCATTTATTTCCTAGAGTGGAAAAACTCAAACACAAACTTTCATTAAAATGCGATAATTTACTAACGCTACTGTGAAAGATGTAGACGGACAGACAAATAAATATACAAATGAAGTTTTATTCGACTGGTAGAAACTCCCTTATGCATACTTCAATAATTGTATAACATGCAGCACATTGTTTCAGTCCCAACCCTCTTTTACCTAAGCACTACTTATGCTACTATAAGCTAGTATTTCCATTGTCTAATTTTGAGTTTCAGTAGTCAAGGATTTGTCTAATTTGTAACCGTTTGAGTAACGTCTTACGGAACATTAACAGCAAATCGAATTTTATACCGCAGAACTTCGTCCTCATTAATGGAGAAGGCTAGCAATTATGTATATATTCCACTAAGACATAATATTGATTTAAATGTCAAATACGAACATTAATTTCAGACACGAAAATCTGAAACTTGAACGAAACAATTAATCTTAATTTATCTATACCAGTAATAGCTAGACAAGTAGCTAAGATAGCCAACCGGAGTGAGTGAGTGAGTGCTGGGCTCTGCTAGTGGGATATTGATTTCGCCTCTTTGTTGAGTAAGAGCTCCACGCATCAGTGCTGCTGGCTACAGGAGAAAAAGAGTCCTTTTTCAAAAGAGTAGGTCCATCTGTTGAAGCTATCCCTTCTCTTGATCCTACTTTCACCAAAGGCTTTTATGTGGATGTAACGATTCTTTTAAATTTCTGTAGTGCCCTCAGTATACAAACCACCGAGTTTAGTTCACGTAATCTCATTGTGGTGCATAAAGGGTGTAAAGATATACAGTGTCTAATACAATTTCAATTACAACCTTTGGAAGATGATTGTACACAGAGGAAATACAAAAGAAATTTAAAAAGTTAAAAAGTCCTTTGTTATGAACTATGTGCCTGACACTAGAAAGCACTAATATTATCAAGCTTCAAGTAAAAGGTGCAGTTTTTGTGGGGCTGAACTATTTTTATTTTCGAGCGATAAAAGGAGAGGAAAAAAGTATGATAGTCGTGAAGAAAATTCGAAATCGAGAAGTGAAAGGATTTATAAAGCTTAATAGCAACAACATCCAGACAAGTTATTTTCTGAAATCTACCTGACTATTCGTTCGTCCTGGTTATGCAATCCGCCTAGAAGTCATACCGTTAAACGCGGCGAAATCCATTTTTAAACTTAATATTTTTTATATGATTCAGGAGTAGAAAAGGTTAAATTTTAATAACTACCCTATATCTATCTATCCTACATAACGCAACCTTGCGAGCATATTAACTTCAATAACTGGGATTGGATTTCAATGACATTTTGCTGGTACATTGAGTTCCTTAATACCACGGTCCAGTTAGGCTATGGGTGTCGTGGATGCCAGTGGAAGCTAACCCCCTCTCCCTTATAGACGTAACAATGATCATGGAGCTAGAAAGATGGAACAAACGGCACTCGAAAGCTTTTGTACAACTGAACGCAAAGGAAAGCAGGTCTAATTGCTGAACCATGCGTAGTGTTTGAGATCTAGCATGAAAAAGTACCAAAACGTTTTAAATTTTTCCGGGCTACGACCATCGTCACGCGCGTGCTTTCTTCGCATTTAATCATGTCCTCACTATTTTATCCATGTAATATCAGTCCTGATTTTTTTGCAATAGTTTATTTACATACAGAATTACTTTGTGGCCTAAGCAGCAATTTGTAGCACTTACCCCTCCTGAGGTATTACGCCCCCAAATTGGCATCAAAATCATAAACTTCAACTCTCGCCTCCCCATAAATCTACGGTGCCAGTAGTATCATAGCTGTGGATATTTCTGCAGACTCTTTACATGCAATAGTATTCAGCAAAAACTTATGAACCCCCCACTTTATGTCATTCCAACATATAGCCCCTTTAAATGTGTAATGTTTTGTACTCTTCTGGTAATTTCATGTATTGGTTTGCAACTCTTATTTTTATTTAGAAGGAAGAGCATATATTCTCCTTGTACCTCAGTCTCTCCTCTAAACATTCGTTTTTCTTTGGTGTTCGTCTGATTCGTACGTCCTCAGCAATTGTAGTTTCCGTACATCCTTGCAAATGCAAAAATTGGCACTCCACTGACAACAAAGACGGCTGCCATTCAGGAACACCTGTACATACGGCAATGTGAATAGTGTTATTGACCTTCTCATACACAAAGTTCATCATGCTTAAATTTCTATAATTTTCGGAGATGGTGGAGCAACCACTTTCACCAATTTTGGACCACTTCAGATCAATTGATTCTTATGTATGTAACTCTCTTTAAGGTTCTGGTAGTAATAATAAAAATACTAATAATTTCTCCAAAGTTGTAATTTTATTTAATTTTCGGGAATAAATTCTGTTCGGACAATATTCCCAAAAACTACTCATGTAGTGTCCTTCCTATTTTATAAATAAATGTTTCATTAAGAACTCTCAAATATAGTGTAAGTCTAAACAATTTAGGCGTCTAACTCATCCGGTAGAGATCAAACTTGACATGATGGTAGGCAGTGGTTTGCCACTCAGTATGTAAATTAATTATTATAATTTGAAGGTTTTCGGCTCTAATTTATGAACTCTCAAATTTTGAGTCACATTTTCGAACAGAAAGAGAAAAGAGTTCATCGAATCTGAATCAAACATCGAACTCGATCTGCTATTATAATCATTAAGCTCTGAATCAATACATTAAGTATAATATAAACATAATAATGATTAAAATTCAATCTTAATCAGAAAAAAGAATAATTAAGGACGATGTTTATGAATACGCATATTATGTATATATATATATATATATATATATATATATATAGAGAGAGAGAGAGAGAGAGAGAGACCTATATAAAGTTGAACTTTAAAAACAGGTTATTTTCGTTTCAGTTTGTAAGATATTAGTAATGAGTAAACTATAATACGAAATATAAGCTATAACGTAAATGACATCCTATGTCCGAGCTACGTATTACTTACAAGAGCTGTCTGGTTGACCATAACATCTAGTAGCATAGTAACTTAGTTTAATAAACATCCAGTAGATAAGTTTTCTGCAATCGGTGTCTCGCGTTGCACTGATGTTCCCCGCAAGATGAAAGGATTGACTCGAACTTTTACATATTGTAAGAAATTAATTGTGTAGTTATTATTATTTTTATCCCAGCTACTGCTTCATATGCTTAAATAATATATTATTCTCTAAAGTATTTTATTTTAGGAACAGTTTTTTCATCAGTTATTGCATCAAAATATATTATTACAAATAGTGTCTCAAAAGTCCACTAACATAGGGTAACTCTGTTGTTATCAGAATTAAAATAAAATGTAAGAGTAGAAACCATCTCAAATATAATGTTTTCAATTTAAAATGAAGGATTTTTTTTTTAAATCGGTTGAGCCGTTTGGTTTGTACATTCTTTATGCGCCCAATGCTAAACGAAAACGCAACATTGCCGTTTACCTGGGGTTGAGGGGAGGGAAGGATGGGACACAAAGTGGACAAATTTTGTAAGACTATGATGAATGTGGGCATGCTTGAAATGGGGGCTGGCTATCGACACCCTAGCATAACAGACGGTAATTTCATTCACCTATGTTGTGAATGTAGGTAAATGGCAACGTTGCATCTTCATTTAATAATGGGCGCATAAAGATTGTACAGCCCAAATGGCTCGTCCGATTTAAAAAAAAAAATCCTTCACTTCAGATTGAAAATTTCATATTTGGAGACGATTTCTCTCTCTCTCTCTCTCTCTCTATATATATATATATATATATATATATATATATATATATATATATATATATACGTAACTGCTACAGTACATGTTTCGAGAAAAGTAAAGGAACCTATCTAAAATATATAAGAGGGAGCAGTGGCCATTGGTTGAACTTTCACCTCTGGTGCAAGAGGCTTCTAGATCGATTTCAGTCCACCGCCGTGCCTAAAAGTTGTCTCGGAGTTATCCCGTTCCCTTCAACGTTCTCATTTCCCTTAATTATTTTGTAATCATTCACTTACATTAATGGTCCGTCTCAATCAGCCTGAATAGTGTATTTATAGGGCGTAAAACTTGAAATTTATTTTTTTTTTTTTTTAATTTCATAAGGTAGTCGAACTTGTCTTAAGGTCAACAATCCACACTGGTGATGATACGTTGGTATATAAGGAGATTGTGGCAATAGTCCTGAACTCAGAAGTATCTAGTGGAATGTAAGAAATTGTTCTCTCTGGTAACATAATCAGTCGCTGAGATAATTTCCAACTATGTATCTGAATAAATTAGTCATTTCGACGTTGACAGATATTAAAAACGTCAAAGTACGAAAGACTTTGTCAGAAAAATTGAGACTTGTATGTCAACGATTTCTCTACAAATCAACTGACTGACTGCAATTAAACAAACATAAGCATTACATTGAATGTATGAGTACAATAATCCCTATAATAAATGGCCACACTCTCAATCTTAGTCATCACACTAATTTCTAGCCACAAACAGTCAACGCTAACTAATGTCGCCAGCTCAGATAATGAGTGTTAAACTGTGCAAAGCACTTTATCGATTAAAATCTATTGCTGTGTATAACAAATACTGTAAATCTATATTCATAAAAATGAAAGTGAGTATGTGACTTCATATCTCTTGAACCACTTGACCGATCTTAATCAAATTTTCCTCATAGATGAGGATTGGGTCTGGGATAGTTTTTATAATTTCACTTTGATGGTACAACTTAGGGGAGGGGGGAGTATATACAAATGATCGAAAATCACCGGTATTAGTGCCGAATTCATAGTTTTCGGGGTCACTGAGATGAACAATGACACTTACGATGCTGGTTAAATAATAATTGAGCCATGCAACTTCGAGGAGAAGGAGGAGATAAATACAAATGATCGAAAATGACCGATATTATTGTCGAATCCATAGTTGTCGGTGTCGCTGGGACGTACAGTAACCGTTCCGATGCAGTTTAAATCCAAATCATCGCTTTATATCCAAAACGAAACGTATTCTCTCCGTGCGAGGAACGGGTATTCTGTTAGTAACTGCATAAATATGGGATGAAGTTTGGAGTAGCTTGTGAAGAAACTATAAAATAAATAAATGTAAATAATTAGAGCATTAATTAACCACAATTTTAACCTATAATGCACAGCAGGCCAAAGGCCCGAACGTAACAAGTAATTTATTTTAATAGTAATAGAAAGTATATATTCTACAGTAAAATGACTTCTTATATATGGAGAATATAATCCGCAGCACTAATAAATTTTAATTCATTTTCATAACTTATTAGGAAATATACGATTCCATTTATTATTATTATTATTATTATTATTATTATTATTATTATTATTATTATTATTATTATTATTATTATTATTATTAGTAGTAGTAGTAGTAGTAGTAGTAGTAGTAGTTGTTGTTGTTGTTGTAGTAAACGTAATATTATTAATAGTAACAATAACAATAACAGGCTAATAACAGTCCACATTTATATTAAAGGGTCGAATAATATGTTTTGAGAGGAATAGCATATTGGTGTGTGACGTTGTGTCATAGAAAAGTATACTATGCCGTGAGTAGAAAAAGATGCCAGAACACTGCAATAGCTCATAGATGGTAGGAAAAGAACTTCTCATACTGAATCTCAAATAACCTACTCAGGAAAAAACGTATATATAAATTCTGATATGTATATATTGTAAATACAATGACCGTTACACATAATTCCCAACGTTCTGAATTATTGTAGATCGTATTAGGTAGTCGAAGAATGTATTTCTCTAAGAATTGTAGAGCACGGTGGCTCACTGGAAGATTTCTCACTCAGCTGCGAGGACTAGTTGTCCATGTGAGTTTGTACTGAACAACATCTGTTCGCTGGTTTCCTCTGTTCTTCCATTCTCTCCCACATTCTCATCCTACCATTTTTCATAATCATTCACTTGAATTTATCACCTGTCTCCTTTAGTTGAAAGGTATAACAGTGAAATGTGAAATTAAAGATGTTTCGTGTTTCTTTTGTTTTCGTACTGCTTCGTATAAAGCAATTAGTATTTTTTTTTTTTTTGAGTACATAGTCTTAAGATTAATTTTTCCACACATTGTAGGTTTTCTAATCCACAAAATTGTTATATTCTGTGTATATATATATATGTATATGTACATATGTATATATATACGTTTAAACTTACAGCTTGAACGTATCTTACTGATACATAGTCCACAATTTGTATTATTTACATTTATTTCTATTTTCTGGTAATTTTTCTTTTTCCACTGTATTAATGCTATCTTTATTTCAGTAAGTTTCAGGGATTGTATCACCTTCCATGTCTTGTACTGAAAATGGATATGAGGCCACATGGCCTTTGAGTATGGATTAACAAGATCCTTTATATGAGTGAAGGTTATGTCTTAAAATTTAATCACAGTAGCCTTCCCCACTTTCTTTCTTTGCTCCTCTACACTTGTTTTGACTTTCGTTGCTGCAGCTTTACCTGAAAAATGTACTATCGCAGCTGCTTGCTCCATATGGGTGGAGTTTATGTATGCGTGTAAAGCTGCGTCTCTTGTACGTTTTCCTGGGCATGTGCGCATAGTATGTACTGTATGTATGAGTGTGTGTGTGTGCGTGTTTGTAAGAGAGAGTTCATGTAATCTCAGAGATTAAGAAATACTGACGCGTATACTAGAAGGAAAGTGTTATGCACAAGCGACAAAAGAAAAGCAATATACATACAAGGTTTGAAAATAAACCGGATTCTCTTAAGAGTAGTACGCATTGCTAGTCCTACGAGATCTTGGTGTGTACCTTTTTCAACGATACCGTGCTATGATGGTTTTCGTTTTTTGGTTCTTATCCCATGAGATCCTTATTGTAGCATGCAATGCCACATTATTATACCCCCTGAGACACACATACACATTTACAATTATACATGTTACTACCAGTAATGCAGATACATCCAAACATCACTATCTACTTCAATATAACCTCCCTTAAAACACTTTAAAAGAAAAATTAGACAAGTCTTGTTTAGAATATAAGGTAAAAGATAAACTATCAAATAGCAGTTGACATTTGCTATACCCTTACTTAGGTCGTTTTGGCTTCATATTGGTTCTATGTATTTTGCAATATGTTATTTATCATCATACCTAACATTAAGGAAGGAAAATTTAATTCTTTTGCTGTTGTGATCCACTATGTATATAGTAATATAGTATTTTTTTACTACAACCTTAATAAGGGAGATATAATGCTTGCCAATTCCAAGTCGTATTAATTGTGGTAGAAGATTTTCGAACGGTCTTAACTTCTTCGAAATTGATTGTCAAAAGATTTTAGATTTTTTGCTCACATATTATAGTATTAAATGTATTTAAATTAAATTATATATAAGTATTTACTGTAATAAAGTTACACGATGTGCATACATACTGGTTGTTTTCCACTAACAAGGGAATCTATCCAACTCCTCGATGAGTACGCCATTGAGACGTGCACAAGTGGAATGACATGTTGAAAGATGAAAATATGCTTACTCCGACGATTTGAAACGTCGTTTAACATTAAGTATAATGAGTTTCCCCATAGCCCCTGAAAGTTATGTACTTTGGTCATACATGCCTTCGATGGGATATGAATCCGATATACTGGAACTTGTTTTCTCACGAAGACAAATGTCGAAAACTCAAGATGATAACTAAAGACTGGATTTTAAGGTGCAAAAATGTGGCAGAAAAAAGGGAATAGAAAGGTGCTGAAAAATCATTCATAAAGATGCAAAGAAAGGTGCTAATAGGATATCTTTATTAAGTGCTATAGTATATAGTTACATGAACATTCTTTATTCATTACACTAACAAATATTCTAACAAACAAGACAAATTTACAAACTAAAGATAATAACAGTCGGTGGTGATTGTGGTTTTTAGTACGTCATTGATGCGAATCGATGTCAACTGGAACTCGATACGCAATCGTAAGTTCCAAACGAACATGTTTACCCATGAAGAAAAGCGGCACGTTGAAACCACAACGCAAAAATGACTTTCTATTATTATTATTATTATTATTATTATTATTATTATTATTATTATTATTATTAGTAGTAGTAGTAGTAGTAGTAGTAGTAGTAGTAATAGTAGTAGTAGTAGTAGTAATAGTAGTAGTAGTAGTAGAAGTAGTAGTGGTAGTAGTTGTAGTAGCAGTAGTGGTAGTAGTAATAGTAGCATGATTAATATTATTATATTAGTAAAAATATGATGGGTAAAAATAATAATAATGAGAAGAAGAAGACAACAAGAAGAAGGCCACTTCCGGTTGGATTTCGGGAGTTCACATCCGGCCGGAAGTGGCCAAATCGGGATGAAAGTATATTCGTTGTTGTCTCCATCCGATCAGGCTTCCAAATATACAATTTGTTTTCCAATCTCACATCCGGTTTCGGTGATTAACAGGAGGTACATGCTGACCATTTTCAGTTGGAAGTGATCACTCGGACGTTGGGTCAACCTATACATATCCTTATGGCCTATACATATCTTTATGGCCTGGGAACCCACAATATGTGACCATTGTGACCATTGCGACCATTGCGACCATGCTGCTCTGTGACCATTTACGGTCCGAGATTTCCAACTAGAAATGAGATCAACCTGCGTATATTTGTGCTCATAATAGCCTGCCAACTCCGAATACATGGTTTGGCCAGCTCTTCGACCTCTCTGCCGCTCAGAAATCACATCCGGTTACATTCGATGAAGTTGTAGATAGCTCTCCGGGCCCACGTGCATTTGGCTGGAAACCCCAATGTCGCCTATTAGCTTGTTATTATTATTATTATTATTATTATGATTAGTAGTAGTAGTAGTAGTAGAAGTAGTAGTAATAGTAGTAGTGGTCGTAGTATGTCTTCGTCTTCTTGCCGATATGACGTCCGTGTGGGTTGAGGAGGCAAGCCAGCGATTTCAAGCTCCCGGCTTCGAATCCCGGTTGGGGTATGGTTGTTAGTGAATTTTCAAACCTCTTAGCAGTGCTAGAGGACAATCGAGACGGACCGAAGTCCTTCGTTACTGAACGGGTCCAATAATACGTTTGTTGTCGTCTTCTTCTTCTTTTCATTATTATTGTTAATATTTTCATAGAAAGCTATTTTTGCGTTATTGTTTCAGCGTGTCCCTTTTCTTCATCGGATAAACATGTCCGTTTGGAACTTACGATCGCATATCGTGTTCCATTTGACATCTATTCTCATCAATGACGTACAGAGACCACAATCACCACCGACTAGTATCATTAGAGAGCGGGTTTTAAGATGCAGCACCTTTTCTAAAAATGCGATTGTTATAACAACCAAAGTTGAAAATTTGTATTTCTGGGCATAAAACGAACTGAAATGAACGCACTTTGTTGCACCTTTTTCGGGAATGTTGCACCTTTTTTGCAATAAAATATAACCAGTTTCTGAAGACCGAGTAGTATGTGACGGTTTCTCAAGCCACAATATTGCGAAATTAAAGTTTTCCTTTTTAAACTACCGAGTTGGTTTTAACCACAATTTTATTACAAGAATGTTAAATGTTGTACAAGTTTGGGATTAAATAAAAAAAATGCAATTTATGTCCAATGTTTAAAGCCAAGATTTTAAGAATATTTGTTAGTGTAATGAATAAAGAATGTTCATGTAACTATATACTATAGCACTTAATAAAGATATCCTATTAGCACCTTTCTTTGCATTTTTATGAATGATTTTTCAGCACCTTTCTATTCATTTTTTTCTGCCACATTTTTGCACCTTAAAATCCAGTCTTTAGTTATCATCTTGAGTTTTCGACATTTGTCTTCGTGAGAAAACAAGTTCCAGTATATCAGATTCATATCCTATCCAAGGCATGTATGACCAGAGTACATAACTTTCAGAGGTTATGAGGAAACTTACTATACTTATTGTTGAACGACGTTTCAAATCGTCGGAGTAAGCATATTTCCATCTTTCAACATGTCCTTCCACTTGTGCAAGTTCCAATCGTTACTCATCGAGGAGTTGGATAGCTTCCCTTGTAAGTATTATTTGCACATTTTCACTTTGTCGATCGTTTGCCTTACTTAGAAAAAGTTCTGAGGGTGTCCATGGATGGATAGAATCTTATCTTATCTTTATGAGTTGAAAATTTTTAAAATAAATTAGCGGTTGGCGTTCGCACCTTTGCCGTGGAAACCCCCGGCTTAGATTCGGGACGGGAGCTTATGTGGTTCGGATTCTACGTTAATCCAGGTCCCGTCTCATATACCACGTAGCTTCGCTGCTGAAAAAGACGTTAAACACAAAATCAACTCAACTTTTAAAATAAAGCTAAATTTTGTCTTAACTAGGCATGGCTTATTATACAGCGTAATCACTCACATTCGAAAATTCAACCAGTTCCTCGATCTCTCGTAAAATATAAGAAAAATAGGAAATCAAACTTTAAAGATATGCCTCAAATAAAATATAATGTTGATCAAATGAGACTTGGATAATCAAAGACTTATTATACAACATTATTCTGTTGAAGTACGTATCACGTTATGCTTTTTAAATTGCTGAATAACTTACCTTCTCAAGAAAAATAATATTTGAGGACTTAATACACGCAGTAATGAGATAGATTTTTGCTTCAAGAAGAGAAGTAAACAGATCTGTGTTAGACGAATCGATATAAGACATTATAGGAAGGAAAATTTAATTTTTCAGAGCTCTAGTCTTAAATTAGCTCAAAAGAAGTGAAAGTTAATGTTTTCATCTTTTTTTCTCTTTTAGTCCTGTACCTTGTCAAAGTACGCACCACCACCTACGATCTCTCCCTCCCTCTTTTTTCTTTTTACCACAAAATGTAATGCTTTAAAAAATCCTGAGAAACGAAGAGAGAGGAAGAAGGTCAGTGTATTTTTCAAAGACAGAGTAAATTGGGGCAAATTTGTCGTCTGGGTCAACAACCCAAGTTTTCTTTCGCCCCCTTCCCATTTTCTATACTTCTTTCTCTCTCTCTCTCTCATTCCTTTTATGTTGATATTTTGTGCGGCGCCAAAGGGTGAAAAAGTATTTCGAAAACAGGTGGAAGGGGAAGGACCAAAGAGGAGTCTGATGTGTTTTTTCTTAGGGGGAAGGCGAATGGAATAGAGCTGAAAATTGAAAAAATCTAGTTAAGGAGCCCCTAAAGAGACGCCTAATGGGTATGGGTTCATCTTGTTAGCAGGTCTTTACATTAAATTTTCTCGCGTTGACGGAAATCGTGGCCAAA
>NC_137465.1:113093695-113176195 GCF_964235325.1 Thermobia domestica | reverse complement strand
TTTCCCGCAAAAATTCAATATTTCGCCAAAATATTAAGAGATATGCGTATATGCGTTAGCAATTATTTTTACCCAGAGAATGACACAAGATGAACCATCCAAATATACAGAGTTAAGCATTTGTGCTCTAGAGAACATTTGCAAGTTTGTACTTTTTCACAAGTCCTAAATTTAAGAGAGGGGCCAACATTCCTTCCCAAGATTTAAGAGAAATGAATCAAAGTTCCCTTTGTTTTAAGAAAGATAATTGACTCGTATATCTATCCGTAAGATCATATAATAAAATAATGATTCATCAAAAAAGATAAATTAGAACAAAACCCAACCACGTGTCAAGCACATGGCAAATACGGATATTATTATTGGCAATTTTAGCTCATAGTAGAATTGGATAAGTAGCATCAACCAAATTTTCAGAAGCATATATTCAAGTTCTAGAGAATATTTACCAAATTATATTTTTTACAGCTCTTAACCTAAGAGCTGGTTTTATATACGTCTTTTAAAATTCAAAATTGGTTTATTAATGTACCCGTATCCTATGAAAGCTAATAAACCCTTTTATTAGCACATATCAGCATATAACGGGATGAAACCTCAACAAAGAAGATATTAAGTTCAAAACATCCCATATTTGAACTTTTGGCAATTTTTCCTCATAAACAGTAACGAAATGGGCCATCCAAACTTACAGAAGTATGTAGTTTCGTCCTATACTGCAAAAAAGTTTTACATTTGACAATTCCCATACTTTAAGAGAAATTATCCTATTCATCTCTCTTAAAATGTGGGGTGGATTAAGGTAATCCTGCCAAAATGTAGATGAGTGGTCTTAAGAATCACTAGACCATTGACCCCGGTTCAAGGATCATTAGTATTGAGTTCAAAAAAATAGCTAATTAATCAAAAGAGGGTCCAGTAGTAATACTGTCTATCACTGAGCCAATGTGTCCCCTAATAAACATATTTTGATCATACAGCTGTTGAAAAATATAATTAAACATCAACACGTTCTATTAAATTCACTAAATTCATATTTTTACAATACGAATTAATTTAGTGTGATTCAATAAAAACAAAATTGTGTTTTACTGGAGGTAAATAGAACTGGCAAATTAACTTAACTCTTTATTTTGCTGGTTTTTGTGTAATCTACAGAAGGATAAACATAAATTAAATTGCATCCACTTTGCTATTGCTATCTTAGATTAAGATAAGATTATGTCACAAGAGACAAGAGATGAATTAAATAAGTTATGACATGACTTCACATGTTCATGACATACTTTCACTCTTACGGTTGGATCATTATGCTGTTCATACGCGAGTAACTAATTTTATCCTTTATAATATCGTAGAGGACATGCTATTTTCATAAAAGTTACATAAACTTTAAACATACAAGTTTTCATTATGTTACGTACGTGTATGTGTATGATAACCCACTATAACTTATCTGCTTATATTCTCCGTTTCTCTCTCCTTTCCTTTCTTTTATTCTTTCTTTCTCTCTCTCTCTCTCTCTCTCTCTCTCTCTCCTTTTCTAAGGCGCATGTTGAAATCTCGTGAACTCAACTTTCTCTTCGACTCGCCGCGGTGTAAAAAGCAAAAGGACTATGGCGTGTAATACTCGGGGAAATATTGTGTGTGTGTTCTCCTCGTATCTAGATGATACCTAACTCTGTCCTCCGTGTGTTCGCGTAAAGTTTAAGTCATAAAGTGGCCTCTAATTGCAGCAATTAAACCCATTTCCTCTTTTAGTATCGACCTTTAGGGCGCACAGACCTTGAGGAAATTCACAAAATGAGTTTTCGAATCTAATCATATTGGGCTAGGTTCTAGTTATTACTGCTTTACGCTTGGTTCCTATGCTGCGAACTAATTAGAAGTTCTCTTATTTCAGTGCTTTTCACTGCTCTCAAACACACAGGGACACGTTTTACAATCCTACTGTTCATTCATAGAATACTTTTTACATTCATAGCTAGGATAGCCAAACGAAATTTTAAAACGAGACCGTCTCGTATTCTCTGTTGATTACAACCACACTTGTAACCACATATTTTTGTTTATTATTAGTGCATGCAATGAAACCTAAATGTATGTACAAGACTGCAACCATGATGTTGGTCACGTACGAAAATAAAGATTCTGGGTCATTGTCTTAAGTGAGTGTTGGGATGTGTTGAACTTCTTTTCTAATTTAATAAATGATTTAATTTCGAACTTTCTTTATTTTTCTAAAATTCAAACAAGAGTGTTTGAAGGCAATCTTTTACCACAAATTTACTGATTATTTTAATATTAAACAAAATCTTAAGCAACTGTATGAAGGTATTGTTAACTTATGTCCCAGCTATATTCTATCCCATCATAAATTAATATTTGATGTAAGAAGAAAGAACGTGTTGTGATGTACATGACTTAGAATATAATAGGGTTATAGTGTTATTAAATACTACAACTATGTGCAAAGAAAAATATATAGGTTATGGTAGGCTTACACAATCCTTCCACCATCGTGTGTCTGTCCCATGTGACGAATAGCACTCTTGAATATTGTCCGACGACACATTTTCCAGTAGAAAACGTTCTTTGCAGGTGTATAAGGAGTATCCTATTCTAGTTCTGTTGGAACGCTTTTTGGACGACAGAAACTGTGTGAACATTCTAAGAACGTATATGATACTTCAGAAGTTCAAAACCACAATAGTCTATTAGGTTGGAGCCGGGACTCTTTACTGGGATGTCGCTGAAGGGGATAGCACGAATCTCGGTTCTAGCTTCCATCCATGCTAGAATCCCAGCGATGATTTGGAGGGACTGAATACTTCGTCTTGATAGAATTCTATTACTTATTGTTCGTTCCAACAACGTTTCATTATTGAAAGTATCTTCGAAATATATTCCTGATATAGCCTTCCTTGTTGGTTATGTGGCTAGCGCACGATTTGGTGCACGAGTCCCTAGTTCGTATTTCGGTGAGAAGGTCTTGAAATTTGGACACATTGCGGGGGACCCGTATTCAATCTTGAACAATAAACTCATGTACCTCCGTACTGAAAGGACACGCTAAGCTCCAAACAACTAATGTCTCTGATAATACGTAGCATTGATTTTTCACAATGTTATTAGTGTAAAATAGATTTAATTTTCTCCTGTAACAAAAGTCAGCCACACTCATGATACCAAGTAAATAATTTTATATACACTAACGATCAACATTTCTTTACCCTTTCGTCAGACCTTTCCACGATCGACCTGATATGGAGACTGCAAACTGCCAACGATCTTGGTCCCACTTAATAATTTACGCAATGGACGAGAAGTGTCTCTCAAACCAATATTACTATAACCGACTACAACGATATAATTATTTTAACTTCGAGAGAACCATTTTCCTGTATCTTTGCAAGGCCACGTAATTGTGTGCTCGGTCTCGGGTTCAATTTCGGTGGTTACTAGTCCCAGCTAAATATTCGAGTAGGGATAGGATAATATTATAACTAATTCGTGCGTCTAATGGCGTACATAAAGGGGTTCCTGGATTTTATTTTATCGTACTAGAAATATTAAGCATTTACCATTATAATATATAAATATGAAAATCATACATTTTCTGGAGGATATAGTTTGGGTGTTTGAATCCCCCATGATGGAATTCTGGTACGACACTGGGTGGGTTTTTACATATGCTTGTGTTGGAAAGATAAGTTAAATTCTAATCAACTGAGCAATTAATTGTTCAATTAATTAACCAATTTATTTTCACTCAACGAACCAGGTATCATTTTTTTGTAAGAGACACTTTACTAACGACTTGGCATTCAGCTTGGATGAAGTAATTTATTTAAGAGATTTAAAATACACCAATAAGGAGTGAAACTATTTGAAGGAATGAAGAAAACACCTACCGAAAATTATAATCCCATGCACAGTTATCTGATATTACTAGAAGAACTATGGAGGAAGAGAGAATAACAAAACGGAGGATATATATATACGCATTTCTCTTAAGTCACATGTTTATTAAAAGGAGGTTCTCGTGGGTAATCAAAAGAAAGTCTGCTGTGTCCATGGCAACCTAAGTAGAGTTTGCCTTGAATTTTAATTTAAGGAATGCTATTGTTCATTAAGGTTCTTCCACTTTCATATCTTCTTCATGTGAGAATTAACTGGTCTTTGTTCTTTGAGAGTCGTCGAGAAATAAACTCCTACCTAGAATTTATGAAAGAGGAAGAGTTATATAGGCTTACATCAAATTGTTAAATCAATTCACTCTTTGTGTTGTAGATTGTACTTCTGAAAAACTGATTAATGAGGCAGGTAATACACATTCTTTCTGCTAATATAGAAAGATAATTGCATATTAAAAATCTTATATCCAGAAATTTGCTTAGAACGCAATAAAAGGAAAGTTTAACCTAAAGTAGTTTAATTTTGTCGATTAAAGTTCAACATGTAGTATGATACACAGATATCTAAAGCTAATTTTATGTATACCATTTAAAAATATCGTAAATGTGCAACAAATTATTTCCAACGTGAATGAATATTTGGAACGTCATATTGATTTTTGTTTATTGTTATTTGAGTTATTTCTTTCGATTTCTTTAGTTATCTTGAGGTGAGATTCAACCCTTTTAGCGTCCTCCATTGATGCGCTAGTAAAAAATCTGTAAAGTTTACGTCCCACGATTATGCCGGCTAGGTTAGAGGAGACAATGATGATTAGAAATGAAGGAAATAGTGGAATGTAAAAAGTGGGAGGAAACGGAAAATTCCGAGGAAACCCACGCACATGGTGTTTGTCTTCCACAAAACTCGCTTGATACGAACTGGGATCGAACCGGGAATCCCGTGCATCGGAGGTGAACGCTCTACTACTCATTGATGCTCTAGTAATACCAAGTAGACGTTTCTAGTGGTTAAAAGGCGTAAGTTTTCTATTTTTATTTCAGTTTCCTCTACCTCTTTCATTCAATTAAATTTCCCATGTTCACTATCTGCCACGTGTTATTCTATATCACCGTCATCTCTGATGCAACTGTATGGAGCGCAAATCTACTTTGATGTCAACATGCGAACGTTTCTGAATCGCACGAAAGACTCAATTCAATCGCTATCCCATTTTATTGGCTTTTGATTACTTCCTTTCGAGTGACATTAAACCCTCGTTTACAAGACATTAGTAGACAAACAAGACTACAGTGTATGAAATACTTGCAGGTATTTGAGGAATGGAATCAGATTAGTTTCATTGATGCTATGTGTGGGCTGATTGTAGCAGAAGCAGTGGAAACTTTTGCACTTAATGCTGTAAGTGTAGCAGTGATAGAACTGGTCACGAAGTTTGTAATCTGTGACCCGGTAACAGTCAGATTCGTGACTCATTATGCCAGGTGACCTGGGCAGACCCGTGACCCGCAAATAACGAAATATCTTTATGAATTTGGAAAGTATGTACGAGGCTGTTAATATAATTCTAAGATAAACGATTCTTTCCTCTCTCTTTTTTCTCTCTTCTCACATAATGAATAACTTTCTTTCTTGTTGTGTGTTTCTGTTTGTATTGGAGCAGTTCTCTAAAAGATAACTACAAAATCTATCAGTATAAACGCGCGAAAAACGCAGAAAAGTAAAGTTTCACATTTCCCTTATGAGACACAGTCAAAACTTAGTGGAGCAAGCTGGAAAGACTTGTGCAAAATACAAGAGATGAAGCTCAGTCCAAACAGAGCTCTTTTAAATCTTTTTGTATAGTCTGTGCTCAAAATTACTCCACTTCAGCATGAGGAGAGGAATACACATGAAACGATGTTCGAAATAGCCAAGATACAATACCTAGATAAAAAAATGCCACACCGTAAGCTTGAGTAGTGTATATCACTAGAAAAGTCTACGATAATATTGTAGAACTGATATATTGGAATATTCCGTGTTATTTAAGTCTGATTAAGTCCTGGCAGATTAAGTCTGAGAATGAGGCTTAGGCTCGAGTGACACAGAAAAATCGTGATCTGTGCATTCCTATCACTGAAATGTACTAGAATGTAACACTAGCCAAGTTTAATAGATTTAATATATCTTGCACAAATTATGAATATTTCGTTGGTAGACCTATAGTGCTTAACAAACACAGCTCTTTGCATTCAATGTCTTGTACTGGTTCAGTATCTCTCCTATCCTGAACCACCTAAGACACTTGGATTTATCGGTTCAATTTTGGAACACATTGTATAAACATATAAAGGTTCACTCTTATTTTCTACTTTACTGCTAACGAGGACTTTATTAAAAATAACCTTTGCACGAGGTTCTGATGTGTGTGTTTGTATGAAAAGCTAATTAAGCCTCACTTACAGAGGGATTGTATTTGCATCATAGCAGGGTTATAGAAAGGATTGACAATATTTCCCTGTATGCAATAACACGCTCCATTCTATGCTTCTTGTATCGAACTTTTATATATGCTGTGTTTGATGTTTCAAATTTATCTCTTGTTTAATGAACTTTCCTAATAAAGAATGATTGTAATTACTGATGATGTAGATATTGTTGATATCATTAATTACATCTGTAGCTATTTCACTAATTAATTACCGTTGAAAATGAAGTTATCATTTTTTCTTACCTTTAGCAGTTTGCGTTTCTATAGAAGAAAATATTTCCATTTATTAAGTTATGGTGTTAGAAGTTGACATTATATTATCGACAACTATCCTCCACATATATATAACTTTGTATATGTAGTACAGTGATGATGGTGATTAATTTATATCAACTACAGAAAATAATACCTGACACTGAAACCACTTAGTGAGATTATCAGAGATTCAATCATATAACTTTTGCTGCACATGGTGTAACTGAAAATTTTTATGCCTACGAAAGCGTAGTGTAGAAGTGATACTTAGATGGATCAGTTTTGAAGTAGCCCTCTGCTGACTGAACAGAGCGACTGTAATGACATTTCCTTTCCTGGAAGTATTCCTGGAAACTCTCCTTCTTAAGAGCCTTAAGAAGTTCATTCGTACTTTTTTGAATATATTCCATTATATCAAACATCTTCCTTTTTAACATTATTTTACATCTTCGCTTGTAAACCTACACTGCCAGGAAATATTAGTTGTTCTTGCTTATGTAATAAGAGGTGTTATATTATATTACCTACCAGTATTATATACCAATATCTTTAGAAGGCATTTGATAAATTACGATATTTTACCCTGCTTTTACATTCTAACCATTAGCGTTTCTCTGCCTTTTACATTTTTAAAAATTCCTTCATTATTTGTCTAATATTCACAATGTATTAAAATTATCACTTTGAATTTATATAAAAAAAACTTAACCTTCTCACTATTTATGCTATGTCATGTTGATCTCTAGCTTAAAAACAAGATGGGAAACGGAGAGATATACGAGTAAAACTGGTCATGACCAAAAAAAAAAAAAAATCATCCATGACTTCCTACTTTCTTCTTTGGTGATGCTTATGATCTGTGCGCCACCTATCAGATTTTACTTTAATTAGCACAAAAGAAACTTGTTCACTTTCCACTTCTGTTGTTTTGTGGATGCTATCCTCTAGTCAGTAGCTGAATGTCGTTACAAATAACATGAAAATGGCCATAAGTTATGATGAACTAATATATGAAGAAGAAGTAAATTTAAAATAAAAAAAAATCATCTAGTTCAATAGAGAGATGGAGATTACAGTTATAATAAATTAAATGGTGAAATGAAGAAATGAAGAGGCAACAGGACAGGGATGAATTCAGGGGTTAGCCCGGGGGAAATCTCCCCCCCGAAGAAAACTCATTCCCCCCCGGAGAAACTCTCGAATTTCAGTCACAAAATGTAGAAATTACTTCATCCAATTATTTGTTTTTCTTTCAGTGCACATGCAGCCGAAATCCGATCTCTCAATATACATATAAATGACGCAGACCCATTCTATATAAATATTAAAAATGTAACATCTAAGATAGAATACCAAATAGTCAATTAAACCTGTATTTCTTAACGCTATGACCGAGTTTGGCAGAACATGAAATTGTTGACTGTTGAAGAAAGGTTTGTATTTTAGTAAGTACTATACTCTCGCCCTATATTATATATTAGTAGGTAGTACTAGCACAGATTGAGATAGGAAAGGAAAAATAGGGAAGATTTTTCGATCATTCCATATGATCTCTGATGTCAACAGACTTCAGTTCTTGAAAATGTACAGTTCTTGCATTATTTGAAATAGAGCACCTAAATCCCATTGCATGGGAAGTAACAGACGTAAATGTGCTTTACGATTGTTAAAGTAAACACACCTTTCTTTAACTAAAAATAAGTCAGTTAAAGGGTGAGATTCAGAGGTTGTCATTTAGAGGGATCAGGGAGGAACAGTTATCCCTCCTGGGTTAGAGATTTATACAGAATTTACCAATATAATAGTAGTATATAAGTGAATGATTCCTAATGAAGGTGACGAAGGAGGAGCAAGCGGGGCGATGGCCCCGGACACCGAAGTAAGGAGCACATGATAGGGAGGGAAAAAGAAAAGAAAAGAAGAAAAGAAAAAGAGAGGAATGAAACACATATGCACATGTGGGCATGTGCACATATATAAAATGAAAGGAAAAAAGTAGTAAAAAGTTCTCAAAATCAAGGAAAAGCAGGGTTTACTTTTAAAAATTTCTCACCTTTCGCAGCTGGTCTGTCGACCTTACTCATATGTTCGGGGATGCCGTCGTATACTCTCGCCCCAAGCGCTGATTTTCCATGACACGGTACTAATCCTACTGAAAATTTCGTAAACTAAACTATTGATGTGTATGAAGTGAAGAAACCAAGGCTAATATAGCCTACTTGATTTAGAATCAGAAGTGTGAGAAAGAATGATTGCTTTTTGTTAAGATATTCCTATGTATGTTTGTTTTAGGACAAAAAATATTTGAGCTAATTCAAATCTTGTTAAAAACTTCTACATTAGTAACAAACAGTAACTACTGAATATAGGGAAAAAATAACTAAAATAGCTATTGTAAACAGCAGTTAAAATTTAGTCTAAAATATTTTTGCCAGTCTTTATTTAATGTTTTAGATAAAATTAAACGATTGTTTTTTTTTAATTATAATCTCACATTGAATATTTATCAGCAATTAGTCTCAATATTAGCTAAGATGTACATGTGAATGGAATTGTTAAATATGCTGCTTTCTTGCAAAAATACAGAAAAACAACCCTCCCCCCGAGGGGTTCACATTCCCCCCCGGGTGAAAATATCTGAATTCAACACTGCAACAGGACCCTCAGAATACGATATACATTATATTTGTCCACCACAAGGTTCACATGACAGGAACTGGTATTGAACCAGAATCCTCACACACAAGAGATAAGTTTAGAACAATGCAAAACACAGATTACATTAATTAGTCAACATTGTGTACTATCCCATTCAACAGTAACGCATGCAGAAGTTATGGAACATACATAGCGGTGTGGCTAGGAATTTGTTCTCAGGGAGAGGCATAATTTTGGCGCAGGGTCCAGGCTTTTTTTACATATTTAAAGCACACCAAAGTTTCCTTTCAGATTAACTTCATTAGGGGGCATGCTCCCCCCGGTGATTACACGCTTGTATATACAGGATATGATGGTACAAAATTTTAGATCTCCTCTTTACTTCTCGAAATATTTACTTTCGCCTTAATTACACCAGTTTCTTTCTGATTCATTAAAAAATGAAACAGCGTGGTAATACTGCAAGGGAAATGATAAAATGTTAATAGAAAACAGTATCTTTACAAGCTGTCTGTTATATTATTGAGTTCGGAATAAAAGAGTTGAGTTGATTTTAGTTTAGCGTCCCTTTCAGCAGCGAGGCTATATGAGACGTGGACCTACTGATTAACGTGGAATCCGAACCACGTGAGCTCCCGCCGGGAATCGAACCCGGGTCTCCCACGCCAATCGGAATAAAAGAGTCTTGGATATTGCGCTAAGGAAATATTCAAGTTAAGTGTACGATATAATAGAAAAAAAAACTCTTTACTACATGCTTTGTAGCCGCAACTGAGTGCAGTTCAAGAATATTTGCATGAAGGAGAATCGTGATCAATCTTTCACTTCTTTGTAAATATATGAAATATATGAAAGTGAAGTATATGAAAGTAAATATATGAAATATTACTACTTAATATGGTGAAATTCAATGGAAATTAGCTCTGGTCTCGGATGGTAGTATCTTTACCTCTGACAAGCGATCTTCCATGCCCCATTGATGTAACGAGATGACAGACAAGTTAGTTATTCGGCATAATTTATTATGCATTGATTTTTAGTTTGACCCCATTCTCTCATACTATGTGTTTGGTGATTGCCAATAATCACGCAAGAACTTCAATAATAATATTTGTATGGCGCAGGACACTATCATATCGTCCCTCTCGAGACAAAGGGGCTTATCTTATTTTCTTAACTTTTCCAGGATACAAACTTAAACCTTTTCTCATTGTTTACTTTATCGTCTGCTTTTAAAATTCAGTTTGATCTCGTATACCTGAACGAAGGATATCAAACGAAATTTTAAAATAAGATGATAGAATAAAGAATGAGAGGTTGTTGTCTTCTGGAAAAGTTAAAGTTGTCTCCTGGAAAAATTAAGAAAATGAGATACGCCCCTTTGTTTCAAGAGGGATAATATGTTTGTAATTAAATAAATAAAATTCTTGATATTCTATTTCTGTTTTAGTTTACTCGAACTGACGTTTCAAAGGCAACTGATTCCATCGAGCATCGTCAATATCTGTACGTCCGTTCTTAAACTTGGTGTACCACTTCGCAATAGCTTGGCGTCTTACGTCCAAAACAGAGGAAGAAGAAGAAGAAGAAGAGGAAGAAGAAGAATCATTGCATGCATTCCCAATTTAGACGCCCCTTGCAGCTGTCTAGACATGTTTACGACTGATTATCAGAATACTTCCACTTGCAAGGATCTTATAAAATATTGGATCTGCCCTTACAACAAAATCTTGAAGCCATACGTCACAGTTTCACCACCCCTACTCTGCCCACTTCGCCCGATAGGATCACAATGTTTTGAGCCAACAATCATGGCGGAAACGAAAGTAGCTAATCAGACTGTGATGGAAACGAGAGTAGCCAATCAGGCGTGCCGATGCTCGGTTGTTTTTTGGCTTCATCGATTTAGTAGGATGACGATACATATGGACACATCCTCTATTTATAACATCCTTGTCCACTTGCCGCTACGCCACACGATACAGCTACATGTCTACAGTGTTGCCACTCAGTTTAATCAAAATAGCCTTTGACCGAAAATATTTGCGAAGGAGTGAAACTAACTTTCTGCCTGACCCACGTATAATAAAGATTGTAAGAAAACTAATTAAAAACATCAGAACTCGAAGTGGTGCATTTGGAGATTAATTGAAAAAGAAAATCATTGTTCATCGTTCGGGTTTATGCTAGGCAAAATCTTGCTTATCAAGATAGTTGTTGATTTTTGCAAACGTAGGCTCCGAATCACAATCACAATCCGAATCACAGGACGTGAGTCCGTTGAGTTGGCGAGTACACAGATCATTACGTAGCAGAGTTATAACCGTTCTCTACACTCTAATCCACCTTCAAAGGAGCTGGATTATAAAAGCCCATCAAGAACGGTTACTCAGTTTTCACTAGGTGTGTTGAGAGTGAAAGTGATAACGTCATGTGAATTTTTAAAGAGCTCTGACATCGAGAATTTCAAAATCAGAGATGGACGCGTACAGCCAAATCAACTAAGAATCAGCTTTCTTATAGTTGATATATGTTAAAACCTTCCATTGCCACAAATCTTATGTGGAGAAGAAGACGAAGATTTTTATACACATAATGACAAAAGAAATCTAAGGTAGTAGTAGAGTCGGATGAGTCAACAAAAGAAGGAAATCCGATCCAACGCTTTCGAAGGCGAGGCTAAGAGATCTTACGAAGATCTCAATCACGTTCCTTTTCCATCAAAAACCCAGAAGAAGATTTCTTCACCAGCATCAAATATTTGCATATGCTTTTCATGAAAAACGAGCTTTACAAGGGTCTTTGGAATGAAGGGAAGGACGAGCGACAGCAACGATGTTGGACCAAGTGGGAAGGCGGAGGGTGAAGAGGAGGATCATAAGAAAGTCAAAAAACATGTTCCTTCGTTTCGTCACTGCTTTTCCATTTTTCGTATCACTTTCGCTTCAACGCTTATTTATGTATATAAAATCTTCCAAGTGGAAAACTACTACTAGTACTATCACTACTCAGCTATATTGTAACTTCTTCTCTTTCTATGTCCTCTTCTATTCTTAAGACGACGAGAAATCTTTTCTAGGTATCGTTACGTATACGGAGATATACATGTGTGTTTGTGTGTATGTCTGTGTAACGCGGTGCTCAAAATATCACCGAAAAAAATATTATTCGTCATATGCAGATGGTGCAAGAGCATTCCCCGGTGAAAGTATACAGATCACGTCAAGACTATTTCTTTGTTTTCTTTTTTCTTCCTTCTCAAAGGACAGTTTCTCGAAAGAAGAAGAAAAGATTGGAAGAAAGTATCCGGACAATGACAGAGCAGTTTGAAAGTGCATTCAGCTGTGAAAGAAGGTGTACGGAATTCGGACTTTGTAATGGTACGGGTTAGAGAAGATATGAATGCATTATATTTTGCAGTTGCGTCAACATTTTGAGGTCATCTTTCCGAGATGTCATTCTGTTTGATTTTGCCTATATAGCTCTTTTCATGCGTGAAATACAAGTTCATAATAGTTTGTGTTTCATACCTATGTATATGACAAAACGAAGTAGTTCCTATATGTATACGAGTACTTACCACTTCTTAAAAGGTATATTTCGTTTTCTAACTACTCATGTCTACTGGAATTTCTTTGTTAATTCAATAGTTTTATTATGATATTTCTTGTAATCATTTGCTTAAGACTGTTTTATTGAGTTTCAGGGATTATCCTTTCGTCCACTCTTATCGCTGCGTCAATACAACGAAGAAATAGTGCTTTCAACAATATAAAAATATGTGTCATAGAAAAGACTTGCCGATACCAATACATTGAACTACCGTGTTTCACCGAAGATAAGAGTAGGGGGGCTTATATTATTAATAATTGTGCTCAAAAGATACAGTAGAATTTATCTATATAGACAAATACAGTTATCTGTACATATTTAGTGTATGTATTGCAACCCGTTTGGAGCTCTGTAACTATATAGTGGGATACATTTTGAGGGTAGGGCTTAGGTTACAAACAAGCTGAAAAAATATGCTAGGATTTATTTTCAAGGTAACATGATATTTTGGTTAAAATAGAATATCAAGAACGAAAAATGTACTCTCTTTGTTCCTCCAACTTTCGTATTCATTGTTTAATAATATTATAAAACTTCAAGTTTTCATTGTTAATATTGTCAAGATTTAAGTAAGGAAACGCATTTAATGCAGATTGCCTATATCAAATTTAATATCTATATTCATAATTAAAAATAATTTACTGAGCGTAAATATTAAATCCACCACAAATATAAAAGTGAAAAGTAAAACAAAATTCTCGTGCACTTATCACTTCATGCCAGAAAAACACTAAAGAAATGAAACGATAACAACTTGTATTGAAATTCGAGAATCAGAATATGAAATATGTAACTTTAGTGGTGAGAACAACATGCGAGACAAAAGCATCTCGAGACGATCTTGTATAAAACTTGTTCTCAGCACTAAAGGTGCAAATTCCATTAAAAAAAAAAATGTATTTCAATACAATCTGGCATCGTTTCAAAATACTTACACAAAAGCTTTCAATTCTGAAAAACTAAACTGAACTATTTTTATTCCACTACCTTCATTAAAAGCGAAATTATGGATGTTCGTAAAAGGCATGAGTTACTACATGTAAATTGACATATACTTCTACCGCATATTCCCACTCTGTAATGAACGAGAACTTTGCCTGACGCATTGCCGTGTGCCTAGATTCGACACATGTCATCTCTACTATGCACCTTTCCTTACCTTAGTTTCGACAATGCTAATAGCTGTCGGTGAAAATCAGAAACCTTATATGATTTCTTAAATGTTCACAGTGAATACATTTTTAGTTTTTTTATTATTGCTCTTCAAGCGTCGGTATATACGTATTATAATGAAGAAGTCAAAAGCACTGTAATTTAGGATAATAATAGCACAAGTTATTTCGAAATATAGCTTTACGGAGTATACTGAAGTTTTAGCTATTGTACGTATACTAAAAGTAATTCTTTCCCAAAACCTTCACAGGCCAGTATCCACGGGGGCTCGTAACCCCCTAAATTTTTACTGACCCCCTAAACTTTTCTATGTACAGCACGAAGTCTAGATTTTTTGAAAAAGACAACAGATACAGTATTAAATATTTCCGTTTTAAGGAATCTTTTTAAACAATTTAGTTAAGGAGTTCCTAAAAACTAAAGTAAAATTTATCGCACCACTTTGGAAAGAGACAAGACAAGACATCTTAAACGTTTCGCTATATTGAACTTACAAACTGCTTATCTATCTATCTTTCTGTTCCACGATTAGTTTTGTAACATCCGATTTATTAAAACTCGATACATACTATCCTGTTTCTGCTGGTTAAAGAATAGAATACTAAACGACGTATTCTATTCTTCAACCAACAGAAACAAAATTATTGTTTGGAAGTTGAAGCCCATCCACAACAAGGAGTTAAAGGAGTCTAAAATCCATCCATGTTGCAAATTAGCATATACAGATACAAATACAATTTTCCAGTATAAAGTAAGTAAAAATTACTTGACTATGATAAAGAAAAACATGTGTATTTTCATTATCAAATCTCAATCAGCTCCATTTTAAATCAGACAAGGATAAACGAGTTGAAAAGATGAAGGATCCTTTAAATTTCGTAGATTTGTAATTTATAAACTATGATGAGAAAATATTTTTCCTCGATAACTTTTACAAATATGATTTGCTTTTGATACAGTACAGTGTATATTTTCTTTGAGGATTTCCAATCAAGTTCACCGCTTAGACTTAAGCTTTGTTAAGAATGAAATGGCAAACTACCAAACGTTCCATGTACAGTTTCGTGAGAAATTTATTTCATTTTTAAGTAGTATATCCTATATTGTTTCTGAAGGTTCGGAATAATACCCAATACGTGGAGCTAACATCAGTGATAAATAAATAGTAGAATAAATAACTCCCCTCAAGCAAATTAAAAAAAATATGTTCCACCATAAATTTCGTTAAAAAGTTATGGCGATATCACGTATATTTAACTGAGGCATCCCGTGATTCCCACTGTTTTGTTCCTCGTAATTAAGAAAATGTGTTCAACGATAGCTTTCATAATAAATATTCGATTTTAATAAAATATAATATTTATGTTCCATGTAATTTTGCGCACATCCCTCATTACACTGCGTTAAAATCTGTCAACAAAAGGGGGAATGAATTCATTTCTCTCTTTTATGTAACATGTTCCATTAAAAAGTTTGTAAAAATTCCCCTACTTGTGTAGAGAATAGTGAAACTGGTAAGTAATAAAACATTGCAGGTTAATAATAATAATAATAATAATAATAATAATAATAATAATAATAATAATAACTTTCGGTCGCTTCTATACAACAGAACATAACTAGTATATATACGTAGCTGTATTGCACACGATGCTTGTGTAATCGTGCATACGTGCTTAACCTACATGTTTTTGCAGCTAGCTTCAACCAACACAGGAACTAGTAGAGAGGATCCCTTAAACTTGAGAGTTTAACGTAACAACATTACTTCTTGTGGTCGGTTTAAATCTCTAGATGACTTTTAAGCAGGACCGACTTCTGAAAGAAAGTATGTAGCGAGGGAACCGCAAAGACAACGAGGGATCCTTTCCCCTTTACATAAGGATGATCATCTTGTTTCGAAACCTCTAACCTTCTACCTTCTTCAAGGACAACAAACTCTACTTTTGCCCTTGTCGTTTTTCCCTAAGGAGCTTGCACTACCGGCATTTTTTTTGGGCGTATAATCTACTTAACAAGTTTGCTAAGATGTCTTCGATCAAAAACTTTACCCTACATAATCGTATAAATACTCATCTCTGTAACATACTCACGCACATTTTAAAATGCCAATTCATATTTTTGAAACAATATCAATCTTCTTTTCTAAGGTTAGCTAGATAATTAGACCAGACTGAAAGTAATACATTTCCTTTGGGTCTGAAAATAGGCTTCCTACTTTGTGTTACACACACACACACACACACACACATATATATATATATATATATATATATATATATATATATATATATATATATATATATTTGCCTTCTCGTAGGTAAACAGATTTCTCGCTTTCAATACAATAAACCCCGCGATGGAAACTCGTGTCATTCGAAATTTGCGTTGAACTATACTGCACTTTCATGCCTCATTTGCATCAAAGCCAAAACAAAGTTAAAATGTAAAATGTATAGAAACAGCTTTGGCTGTTTTCTTTCTCAACCTCGTTGCTTGAGTACAGTTTTTTCGATAAAATTTCTTCTCTAAATTCTGCTGAAAAATAAAGAGCCAAAATTGTCTGGAGTGTTGCTAGCAACCAGGCCTGAAACCAGCCACAGAGCTTTGGGGGGGGGGCATGAATATGTTAGGGGGTCAAGTCATTAAAAATTCTCTTACAAATCTCTAAATTGTGCATTTTGTATTGAGGTCTGGAGGGGCCATGCAAAAGTTTAGGGGCCAGGCTTCCTAGCCCCCTCTGGTTGTGGGCCTGCTAGCAACTTAAAAACAATGAAGAATATCAAAAATTTAGGAAATAATCCAGATGGTACATGCAGAATACTATTACATAAGCTCATAATTGTTTTCAGGATCATTAGTACGAGGAGTGATCAAAAAGTAAGATTACAAAACCCGTAGTGAAACGTGTATAAATTTGGGTTACTAATAATTATAACGTCCTAAACTATGCATCCAGATTTATTGTTTACTGGCGTCAATTATCCGCGTTGCTGGGATAAAATAAAGAAAAATTAGTAATATATTCCGTTAGGTAGCCATTTTTTTCCTATTACGGAAGCGCTCCCAAATAGATAGAAAAAGAAAATGCAGTGAAAATCAGAAAATAATAAATAATCAATATAAATAAAAATTAAATATTACTATTGCGGGCTTAATTTGGATTTAAACGGCATAGGAAGTGTCACTGTGCATCTGAGAGACCCCGAAAACTATAGAATTGACACTAGTGTTAGTCATTACCGATCATTTCTTTTTATATATCTCGTTCCTGCTCTCCAAGTTGCGGGAATCAAGTTGAATTCAAACGACATCGGAAGTGTCACTGTTCATTATTAGCGACCTAGAAAACTATAGATTCGATACTAATATCGGTAATTTTCGATCATTTTTATATATTTCCTCCCTCCTTTTCTCTCTAAACTTCGGGGCTGATTTTGGATTTAAATGGCATTAGAAGTGTTAGGCAGCGGCCCCGGAAACTATGAATTCGACACTAATGGATACTATGGATTCACCGTCAAAGTGAAATGATAAAAAAACATCCCAGGCTCGAAACTCATCTGTCTTGAAAATTTGATCGAGATTGGTAGGGTGGTTCAAGAGTTATTAAATCACAAACATAGCCACTTTTTAATATATATATATATATAGATGGATAGATAGATAGATAAGAAAATATTTAAAATACTCTTTAATTAATTCAGTTTATTGAATAGAATTTTGTAGATATTGCATGGTGTATTTTCTAGAAACTCGTACTTTTTCATACCCTTCATTTTCTTCGTCACTAAAATTTAAAAGAAAAAGAGGGAGTGATTTAACGAATATAGTTATTTTAAATATCTTCCTATTTAACAGATTTCTTTTACTAATCCATTTTTAAATGAAGCTGTGTAAGAATATATATATTTCCAAGAAATATATCATCAATGTACCGTGCATGTTGTGAATATTATTCTGAGACATGACATAGTTTTAGGATATACCATACAGTGGATAGATATCGTTGATTTCCGTTCTATATAACGTTCTCTAATTATTCCTTGCTTTCTGTTTCTTAAAAATTATTTTCTTTAAAACTTGCTTCCAGAGACCTTCAGAGGCGTCTTCTACTTTAGAAAATAATATTGCAGAGAAGAAAGAAAATAATAAGAAAAGCAAAAAGATATGTTTTTATAAGGAAAGATTTAAAAAAAAAAACGTTGCACTTATTCTGAAGAGTATTCTCAGAACGGCGAAGAAAGAAAGGGGTTTTGGAAAAATTAAATTGGCCTGCCAGGGAGACGAACCCTGAGGAAAGTCTTGACATTAGTCTTGTAAGTTACGACCACCATTCGTCACGCTTAATGCCCTCTTTTTCTCTCTCTTCACTCCTCTCTCTCTCTCTCCCTCTCTCTTCATATATTTTCATCTCTCTCTATCTCTCCTTTCCTCTCCGTTACTCTCTCGCTCTTGCTATATTTTTGTACTCATATCATATCACCTTCTTTACCATTATAGTTTTGCCAAAAAAAAAAAAAAAAAAAGCAAGAAAAGATATAATAGAATGAATATTCTTCTTAAGGCTCAGCTCGACACAGAATGGAATCGATAAATAATATTAATTCAGCCCTCTTTATATCCTCTTTAGGAGGCTTATAGACTATAAATATCCTTTGGTTTCCTTCAAGGTCTTTTTTTTTTCAGTTCAGTAACCTCTGAACAAGCCACTTTAAAGATGTGATAAGGTCTCTAGATTGCCTCGTGGCTTCAGCACTTGCTCTTAGAGCATTTAATTGCAAGATTATACCGAATGGTACATTGTTTTCACATTTCTGATTCTAATGACACGGTAATCTCCGTAAAAAATGAAGAGATGTGTACAAAACATGTCGTGTCATATGCGTCATATGCAATATAAGGTTGTTAAATGTTCCTGTGGGTGAATACCTCCGTCACCTTTGCTCTCTAGCTCATTAATTTAAGTGAGACATTTTTCAGTTTCCTTTGAAATTAAATTTAGTGATTTGTTTGTAGTGATTTCTGTTTCTACGGTGGCTCAGTGATAGAGCGCCTACCTCTGATGCGTGAGGTCCTTGATTCGATTCCCGTCCAAGTGAGTTTGTGGTGGACAACATCGTATCCGTGGGTTTTCTCAGGGTACTCCCGTTTCCTCCCACTTTCTCATTCCACCATATCTTCCATCATCATTCATTTGCGTTAATCATCGTCTCCCTTAGGCTAATGGGCATAAACGTCGGACGTTAAACTGAAATCAAGATATTTCAAATCTACGTTCCTTACTTAAAAAAAAGTTTTGTTATATAACCTTATGATCAAATTTAATTTTAGTAATATCATATTGTACTTCCTTTATTGTATTTGTATTTGCATTTAATTGTATTGTAGTTTTACTTAATTTTAATAATACAAATTCATTTTGGAAAAGCAAGAGATAGTAAATAGACTCCAAGAAACAATCAGCAAAATCACATCATTAAAACTCCAGGTCATTCCAAAGACAAGAGAAAACTGATTCTTCATATAAATATTCTTTAGCTTTGAGCTAAAGGAAATAAGAATGGCATATACAACCTCGTTTATCTGGTAGCTTTTTTTTAATACTATCTAGTGTTAAGAGACAATACCGTACATCTGGACTACTCATATATACCGAATGTTACCTTTACAATAGTCTAACACTGATATAACTTCTGCAACTCATATTTTCAGTTATCCAGTTTCCATCCATTCTCTCTCTTTTTGCATGACATATTTGACCAGAAGCATTGGATATTGCTAAATCCTATTCCAGTACGTAAAAGGAAGACTGGTAACAGTTACAAGAAACATCTGTATCATTCCAATAATGACATTCCTTATTTTTCTGTTTTTTTTTTTTCTAAACCGTTAATTCTTTCTTTAAAAATGTAGTTATTAAAAGAAGTGATTTAACTGTACAAAATAGTCTTTCGTTTAGACGAGATTCTTCTTCAAGTTGCAAGAAGAAAAAGATATAGGAGTGAGTTTTACTGTGCTCTTCACAAGTTCGTGACAATTCAGCAAAGACCAAGTCACCTTAGCGTGTCGAAATGCCATTACTTTTAAATAGAGAAGTGGAAACCAGATACAAAGTCTCGGTGACGAGGGGGAGTACTGGAGGTGAAACAGTTTTCATTTTTTTTCTTTGTTGGGTTTGGGAGTCGTTGTCGCAAACTCAACTTTTTCCCCCCATCGCACCCACCCTTCTTCCTTGTTCGCTTAAAACAAGGAACATGATGAAGATTTAAAAGACAAAAAGAAATAAATTATATAAAAAAAGGGAAAAATAAAACAAGCGGAAGGAGTTTTTAAGCAGATGGAGAAAAGGGTACAAACTTAGCACGTTATAAATATTATCAGTTGACATGTAAGAACAATAGTGTTTTATTCACTGTATGTTAGGTTCTGAAGCTAGTTTTCCATTGTTTTCATTATCTGCAGATCCGCGACAGACAACTTTCTTAAAAGACTTTATTGTTTGCATAACAATAGAATAACAGCTTCCCTTGACAATGAAGGTTCCTTTTTATCTGTTGCAGTGTTTTGATTATCTAAAAATAATTTTATTAAAAAAAAAACTATACACGTGCAGCTTTTTCTCTTGGTGTCAATATACACAGAAAATAATAGCTACGTGGTGTATTGTTTTCCTAGCCCCGCGTTACCAAACAAGGGCTTGAAAAGGGAGTTCAAAATGAAAATTGTTTCCAGGTAGTTTTAACACATAAGATTGGTTCAGTAGTACTCGCAACATTCTTATCAGACAAGTTTCAAGAAGAAGACGATTTCTGCAGTTCTAAGGACTACTATTCAAGCCATCTTATCCACCTGATAACTAACAGAAAATAAGAGGAAAATAAATAGAATTAGTACCTTAACAATCGTTCTAAACTCTTACGGTACAGTGCAAAGTCAATTTATTTCAATCGTGGCAGGAACACAGAGACTAGCTGTTTCTACTTTGGCCAGTCCCTCTCAAAATATGGAAAGTTTGGTTTTTCGATTGAAAAAATGTGAAGCAATTTGGCTATCTTCCTCTCTCGTTCAAAAAGGGAATTGCATTATAACTGGTTGTGGTGTTCTTCAAAGCTCTTTTGGTTAGAACTGGTTGCCTCTTTCTGTGGGCCGTTGTGTATTAGCGTGCCGTGCAGCCATGTCCAAGTCTTCAAATCTGGGAGTTCATTATCTTTTAAATACTGTATGTGAATCATCGTTACCTATTGTTTAATAATATGAAGACGCTATTTCTGGTAGTTGTGTGAGAATGCTAACTTTCTTGTGAAAGATCTTGTTTGTAGACTGAACCATTATTTTGATGAGCTTTCACTGCAGGAGTGTCATTTCAGATTTTGCTTTGGGGGGGGAACCCCTTGATATAAGTAGAATTTCGCGTTTTTCACTCATTTACTACTACTTTATTGATAAAATCTATATAAATCTCAAACTCAGGGGGGGGGGCAAATGCCCCCTGCCCCCCTAAATGACGCCCATGTTTCACTGCTCCATAAATACGAGGACTGAAGTCTCTCATTTCATTATTTGTATCTTGAGATCTTCAATACCTGTCTTGATCAGACGTTTAATATTAATAGCAATATCTTCATTGACGGTGTAGATTTTGACGTTGAATTCTTCTTTATTTGTTTGGACTTGGCTGCATGTTCTTCTGGCTACTTGAGTGGTAAATATACGAGTTAAATCCATTAACTTGTTTCTAGTTCGTTTGTGTTGGTAAATTTGTGGAGGCTTTGAGATGTGACTCAGGAGAGCCGTTTGTCATTTATCTGATGAGCTTTCTGTTTTTTTTTTTTTTTTTCTAATGTGTCGTATGAAATGTATGTCGGAGGCAGTTGCTCGCCTCAGTGTAGTGTCCTATAAATTTATAAATAACACGTAGATAATTTTAAGAGAAAAGTATACGTTTCCTTATGTAATTATCTATATCAATAGTAGATTGTTGCTCTTTTAAGTCATTAACGAAAGAGATGTTCGTATTGGTAACAATTCCAATACGGATTTGGGGTTGGGTCCCTCATCGATTCTAGCACATTATTACTTCTTCCTGGGATAGTTATGCCTTGACGAAATATAAACTTGATTGTTGGGTCTTGTGAAACTAGATAATATCGAGACGTATATAGGTACCTGCAATGTTTGAAATCTAGTAACATTAGATGATGTCTTGCTTTTGAAGTATTTTTTTCTCTCTCCTCTTCGAATTCCTTCTGATTCTTTGGAATAGCTGGCCTAACTATACGGCAATCCTTGTATTTATACTAACATCTTTGAATCTTGTGATTTTTTATTTTAATGAGGGAATTGCAATTTAAGATTTCTGCGTGAAAATTACAGTGTACATATTTGAGTATTTAGTTGATTACAATACAATGTAATATTAAGTAATCTTTTACCTTATAAAAGGAAGGAACATCTACCTTACCTGCTACTTTTCCAACTACTTTGTAATAATATGTTTTATAATAATACATATTTTAAATTGAAAGGAGCCTGAGTGTTTCTGATTTTGTGCTATAGAAGAGATTCCCAAGGTTGGTTATTTCATACGAGTTTTAAGTAGTGTTGCCAAAATCAGTGAAAATCTTCGCCAAGGGATTGGGGAAAATCTGCAAATTAATTGTTATAAGTTAGTGGATCCACTCACTGGTTATGAGTTCATCTCTTCTCGAATAGATGACTTTACGAACAAGTCTTTTACGCCTCACGAATGATATTTTGGGGTACTAGCGCACACACGTATAAAAACTATGTAAAAATATCTTACTTTGAAACATTCTGTAGTTGGGATTATGTTACATATTATACCTTGTTTGAAAGGTAATGAAACAGGATTGCAGATGGTATACAGATTGTCCCAGCACTGCATACAACAGGGAAGTAACGGAGGGAAATGTTACGAATTTCCCTATAAAATTCCTTTTTTAAAACAATTTTGCACTGTTCTTGAGTGGAAACACTGTCGATAGAGGAACAGTATCTATTAGGCGAAACTGATACTGTATACCAAAGATCAGGTGAGGTGTCAAATTTTTAGCTTCATTAGAAGCCGAGAAGAGCATTCTTTCTAACTCTTTACTCTAATAACATAACAATTTTTCATTTTTCCATAGATGACAAGGGTCGAGAATATTAATAAATGAAATATTTTCATGCAAATCTGGAAATACAATACTATTCCCTAACATACGAGAGCTCGATATTTTTATGCGGGAACACTAATTACAGTTTTAAACAACAGACGGCAGTGAAACAAAACCCACTTGAATAAAGTATTCGTACAACATACTATCCCAAATTGTCCATTGCAATAGGGTTGTCGAAATTTTAAACAATTACTTCTAATAAAATTACTTTTAATAATAAACAATAATGCATACAAATAAAGGCGTAACCCTACTAGCGTTAACCTTCAACGTAATTATTTTTCGCGTGCAGCAAATTTTCAAAGACATCACCATCCTCATCAATGCACTTTGCAGTGCGCGTCATTACATACAGTGTTGTCGGATGGGTCTTCTCAGCTCTCTTTGACGGGTTGAATGCCTGTAGAATGATCCGAATTAACTCTTCTCGTGAGTTAGCCTTTCGTATGTATACAACGTGCTTCAACCACACCCATAAGAAGAAATACAGAGTGTAAGATCCAGGGAGCGGGGCGGCCAGTGAATAATCGACAGCCGTCCACCACGACCAATCCACCGATGAGGAAACTTGGAGTTAAGATATTCACATACAACTTGTGTTGTATGAGAGGGTATTACATGGACCCCCGAGTTTGAAGATTCACATCTTCCAGTAGTAGTGGTAACTCATGGCACAGGAAATGTAAATAATATTCACCGGTCAAATGCAGGGGCAGAAACAACGGATCAATGATCTGATCACAGATAAGCATTTACAGAAATTCGTTCCTGATATTATCTTACTGTGGTTGCCCTAGGATTTTTATTACTCCAACGATGCCAGTTGCGGGTGTTGTTTATCCCATTCCTGGTTAAAGTGGCCTCATCGGTGAACAAGATGAGTGGCAAAACATTAGGATGCTCCTGTATCCATTGGGAGAAACCAAAACGCAGTTCACTGTCTTCTGGATGGAGATTTTGTACTCTTTGGACATGGAACGGATAAAGCCCTTCCCCTCGTAGTACATCATGTATGAAATACATACGTACGTGGAAGTTGAAGTTGATTAGAAAGTCTTCTAATGCTAGTTTTTGAACTTCGCTGTACAGCCTGAATAACGTTGTCTTCTTGTTGAGGAGTCTATTTTGAGGCTCGTTCAGAAGTTAGCTTTACTCCTGAAAGTTCACCAGTTTCAAACAGCTTAGTATACACACGTGTAAAGACCCGCGCAGAAGGTACTCTGCGGCGAGGAAATCTTCACTGGTATTTTTCCACCTCACATTTGGCATTACCATTACAAAACCCGTAGACGTATATCATATCTGCATATTCAGCGTGAGTGCATTGAAACGGAATTCTACTACAACACTGTCGAACTTCTTTCACAGTCTCTACACAAGCACTTTGCTCTTCCTCACTGTACCGAAACTCCAGCTATCACTTGTACACACGAAATAAAATAACTAAAAAAAGGGCCCTTTCAAGTTAATAAGTTGCGGTGCGCCGCTTGCAGCAGAAAGAAAAAGTCCAAAAGGCATTTCGCGTAGTTGGTCATAAGAGTCGCAACGTCTCTGTTGGGTGTACGTGAGACAGGCAAAATATTTGTGTGAATTAGAAGTAATTATTTATGATTTCGACAACTCTATTGCAATGGACATTCTGGTCTAGTATATTGTACGAAAACTTTAATTCAAGTGGGTTTTGTTTCACTGTCACCTGTTGTTCAGAACTGTAATTAGTGTTCCCGCATAAAAATGTCGAGCTCTCGTATGTTATGGAATAGTGTTGTTTTCCAGTTTTGCATAAAAACGTTATTTATATTCGCAACCATTGTCATCTATGGAAAGTTGGAACATTGTTATGTTGTTAGAGTAAGGAGTTAGAAAAATGCTTTGTTACGGCTTCTAATGAAGCTAACAATTTGACACCTCACCTGATCTTTGGTATACAGTATCAGTTTCGCCTAATTAGATATTGTTCCTCTATCGACAATGTTTCCACTCAAGAATAGTGCAAAATTGTTTTAGAAAGGGAATTGTATAGGGAATTTTGAAACATTTCCCTCCGTTACTTCCCTCTTCTATGCAGTACTAGGACAATCTGTATAACGTCTGCAATCCTGTTCCATTAGCTTTTAAACTAGGCATAATATGTAATATAACCTCAACTACGTGCTGGATGTACTAGAATGTTTCAAGCGAAAATCGACAAGTGCAAGAGGCAAAAAAAGTTACGCCCACCCCTATCCCTATGTTCTATCCTTATTTGTCCTATCACTATCCCCATAGGAAAGAATAGATCCTATGTTCACATAGGCATTTTTTTGCTTAGAATGACCTCTTCTATCACCTCCCAAAATCTTTGACTTTCTTCACTGGACATTCTGTATATATGTATGAGGTTCAATCCACTAACTCACTCGCTGATTGACTTATGACTAGAGCTCCAGAACTATTGAGTGTATAATCTTGAATCTTCGTAAAATTATATTCCTTTTACTCTAGACTGTACTTTGCTAGGTTCGAATCCTAAAATGGGTAAGGGGAATTTTTTCTGCTGATCTAGAAATCTCCGAAACAATTTGACGGAGAATTCTCAAACTCTTTATAAATATTCCCCATTAGCCTAGGCTGCCGATAAGATAGGGTGTGATCCACAAGGAGCGGAGAAATGGGCTTTAAAGTTTGATTTTTGTCATTCTTTAGGTTTTCGAAACCATTAATTGTTAAACCAGGAAAATCTGTAGAAATAACATACTTGTAATATAAGTTGCAGATGAGCTGAGAGATTTCGAGATGCGACCTTTAAAATAATAAAAAAAAAATTAAAATTGAAATCCTGTTCCGAAATTATTATGCGTAGAGCCTTGAAATTCTGTATAAATGTTTTCCATATCCTTACACTGATGAAAAGATTAAATTTTTCTAAATATATCCCGTACGGACACCTGTAAAAGGAGGCTTGGAAATGTGTTTGTTGTTCTTCAGATCTCCGAAATTATTAGAAGTAAAATTTTGAATTTTTGCTGAAATAATATCCTTATACCGTAGGCTGTAGATGGAATTGAAATTTGCGAGATGCCACTTGTAACTGCAAGTTATACATGTAAAAGCGGACATATTTGAAAAGAACCTTATCAAATGCTGATCATGGTATATTTCCTTCGTGAGACAAATAAACTTATTCAGCCTCCTTGTAAACGCCTGACACACTTCATCAACATATTCACCTGAAACAGATAATCTCTCACTTCTCGTACCTACCAATTTTTTTTTTTTAAATATTCACCTAATTATTAGGTTACTCTTCGTTGATTGGTGGTTAATTTATTCTTTAGCGACTCGTCTAGTAACGAGGCTATATGATACGTGGATCTACAACTTAACGATCGATCCGAATCATATGAGCTCCCACCAGAAACTAAACCAGCTTTTCCCGCACTGATGATTCTTCTTGTTGCAGGTTCTCGATGGTATACTGTCCGAAAGTTTACTGCATTCGTGTTACAGATTTAAACTCTGCAAACCACAATACACACACAGCTTTCTCCTGCGGAAACACTACATCTGCTTATTGAGCCAACTAGCGCCATCACATTGCAGTGTCAAATTAGCATAGACTTCCCAACTCTGACAGTTACCAGTTTGTTTTCCTACAACAACGAAACAGAAGAAATTCATGCTCAACGGGAACAAATTATAGAGAATAACAAATAGAACTTCATATAGAATGCACTCCAAGAAGTGCTTTAGACGTAATTCGAAATAAACTGCAATAACTACTAGTAAATGTATGAAGAGGTGGTAATAATGCATAAAATTGAAAATATGTTTATAGTGTACGGTAAAAAGTATATAGTATACAGTAATGGGTAATATATAGTAATGGGTAATATATAGTAATGGATAATATATAGTTACTGTTCATTGTAGGCAAAGAGAAAGAACTCGACATTTCTTTCCCTCCAAGCTCTTATATACTTTTAATTCTTACAAGAAGAATATCCTCCCATAACTCCTTACTTTCGAGAAACGGTAACAGTGATCGTTGAAAGAAAATCTGAATTTCAAGAATCACATTATACAATCAACGATGATAATTCACCCTATGGGTATATTTTAAACTCATTTCTCAGAATGAGCGGCCAGTATTTAAAGTTACAAACATAATTAATATGTCTAATCTATTCTTACTTTAATAGTAATCAAGCACTTGCAGCTGTAATAATACAGAATGACAGATAAATCAATAAGTTCATTAGAATTAGCACATTAGTTTGCCAGAATTAATATCGTTGTCCTGTACTCCAAATTTCTTGGAGGCGAGATGTTATGGTGGGAAATGAATGGTCTGTGCCGCCAACCAACTGCAACAGATTTAAGTCCAAATCATGATCGGAGCCCACTCTAATATTAGGCTCTTTCCTAAGCTACACCATGGTCAATCTTTTGTCTCTTTTTTTTCTTTGCGACCCAATCCTCTGCATCTTCCATATTAAATTCAAACAAGGTAATAACACATTTATATTTTCTTTAAAGAAGTACATATTTCTTGCAATTATATCCAACAATTTAGAACTAAACCTATAATAATATTCAAACACGCCTTTCCTCAACCTTTCTGAAACCCAATTTGAACAATTAATGTAATTTGCATAATGAGAAATTCTTATCTAATAAGGTATTATTGCAAATTTGATGTGTTTATTGTTAGGTTCTTTGTTGAAAATTTCCGACAGGAGTTTTGATAAAGTCGCTGTGGCCAAATCATCCTCAAGTGGCTTCAAAGGAAACGGAATACCATTTAAGTAACCCATGATTTTTTTTTAATTTTTGAGTTTTACGTCCCACGTTTATGCCGGTTAGGCTAAAGAGACGGTGATGATGAGCGATGAATAAAATGATGGAAAGAAGAAAGTGGGAGGAAACGGGAGAACATTGAGGAAAAACACGCACACGGTATTTGTCCACCACAAAGTTCACTTGGCGGAGACAGGGTTTGAACCCGGGACCCCATGCGCCAGAGGTGAATGAGAGGGATATCTCAATAAGTTCTTCTAATTGAAGGTAGCTTTTCGGTTTACCTGCTGGAAAAGAAAGTTATGTCGGGATTTTTTTAATCTCTTGTACAGAAAGCGATATAGAAACGTAATCATAACATTTTTGATTTTTATAGATCCATATTTAATATATTGGATTATTTTGAAACACTTTATTTTAGTGTCTTTTTAACGTTAGTGGTATTATTATTATTATGTACGTAGCAAAATGTATCAATTGTTAATATGTGCTTAGCGATGTCAACAACTCGACACCACACTCGTGATGTTTATGGCTTTTTTGGAGTGTTATTTATGAATGCGGTTATAATAAATTTCGTGCTTGGGTGCAAAGGAAGCCGGTTGGGGATTATCTGCACTTGGCAAGTATAATTATTTCGTTGACCTCTTATATATATTTTTATTCATATAAATTAAATAAATTCAAATAATCCGATAAATTTAAAAATGTTATTGTGTTTAGATTTAAACTGACGGGTGAGATACGACTTGTGACAACTCTCGGAACGTATCATTAAATGAAAATATATGTTGTGAATGATTTTGCATACAGACTTAAAAGTTCTCGCAGAATATTCCTCAGTTCTCTCTCTGACTACGTTCCCATTCTTATTTTCCACTGTCATCGTAATACCCCCTTGTTTCCTCCGATATTAAATACGTGCACATTTACTCATATTTCCCAACTCTTTCTAATTCTTTGTCCTCGCCTTTTGTTTTGTAAAACTCATCTCTTGTTCTGTTTCCCTTCCTAACTCATTGTTTAACATTGTGTACATCTTAATACTGGTATTATCTTGCTCTCTCTATTTTCGAATCTTCAGTGTTTTAGGACTTCAATTACTTAAAGGGAAAAAAATAATATTAGATTTTCTTGGAGTAAAATTAGAGATTTAAAAAATATTCTGAACCAAATAAAATCGTTTTGTTACAAGTAGCATGGGAGTAACTATGAGAATATCTGCATCATTGTTAGAAGTGTGTGTGTGTGGTCACCCTTACGAGAACACACAAATTACAATAGATGCAATCTGCTAGTTAATAATATACAATATAATAATGAATAATATTTTCCAACAGTATCTGGGTTGGCTATTACTATTGACAAGAAACAAGATACTTTGTAGCGCCATGAATATTCGGATTTTGAAATTCTTAAACTATGCCTGGGTATTTGCCTATAACCATGTCATTTGTTTCTTTCAGCTTGATGTCTCTATTCTCCGATATATGTATGGACTTCGAACAATATTTTAGTTAGATATTAAAGTTTAAGAGTTAATGATCAATTTGTACTATATATCACTAACCATACAATGTACTACAATAACGTTGTACTATATCTCATTAACCATATTATGTACTGTCGTTCTGGTGGTGTCATAATAGAGAGTTGACAAGGGTATACTTCAACATCAGTTTCTCGTTGAACATTTAAAAAAAAACCAGTTTAACATCTCATAATTATGTCCTTTAAGCTAAGGGGAACAATGGTCACTGATCGTTTTGATAATCATTTTTTGTTAAATATATACATCAAATATACAAATATTTAAAAAAATCTAGCATTTTAGTAACTGGTAATCCTCAGATTCAGAGGTAACCAGATTCTTAAATGTCAACCTGTACGTATTAGAGCAGCGATAACATAGTAGGTAAGGCTTCATCCTACCAAACAGTACTCCCGTATTCAAACTCCGGTGACGACTGGATTTCCATTTCGTTCGACCTTCATTCCACAGAGGTTTAATAGATATTTACCGATCCTCTGAAAAATAGTTACTTGAGTGGTAAGGCGGCCGAAGGGTCGTCTTTACTACACCATTTCCTTGCTGTAATAGTTTATACACATTTCCTAAATCGATATAATGTACAATTACAGTGCATTAAATAAGCTTATTTTACTCTTCCCGTCTTACAAAACTCCAAGTGTATAATTGACCGCGTTGCCAAATACTGTATGATCATACTACCGGCCATTGCCAAAATGAACAACTTCTATTCCAGAAATATTTATTCAGTAGACCAAAACCAATATTATAAGTAATTCACACGTATTACACACGTATTACAGATGCACTCTGCCAAATGCGACTCCACATTTACAATTAGAAAATCATAATTTGTTCGTTAACTTCTAATTAGCTTATAAATTATTCCGTTGACAGCTCCGCTCCAATACTGTAAAGATATATGTATTTGTACACATTATAAGCGATCTTTCGAACATTGGGACATTATATTTTAAATTAAACTAAATGAATATCGTTATCGTCTGATCAATGTTAAAACCGCATTTCAATTCTTTTCTTCTAAGTTCATTTACTCTATAAACAAGAAATTTTCTTGCTGTCTGTTGTCTTATTCTTTCATGTGTAATTTTTTAATCAGTAAAACAGCAGATTGTTTTCCTGTCCGCATTTCTGTCAACACCTCACCTATGGTTAATCTACATAATCTGCATTTTCTACGTCATAAAAGAAACTGTCAATGAACTAGGGAATAACCCGGAAGGAACATTAGGCAAAACGGTTGGAGGAGTTTTGGAAGAGGTGGTTGAAGTTGGATTTCAAGCCAGACAAGATGTAACCAGGCCCGTATCCAGGGGGGGTCTAGGGGGGCCAGGCTCCCCTAAGTTTTTCTGGCCTCCTCTAAATTTTCACGGCAGACTTGCAAATGAACTATAATATGGTTGGATCGGGTCCCCCCTAATTTCAGCCGGGCCCCCCTACATTTTTGGGCTGGCTACCGGCCTGGATGTAACAGCACGAGCAACGATTTTGAGTTTTCCTACAGTTATACTTTGCTCTAGCCCTAGAAACATTTGTCACCGTCAAGTTGTATAATTGTTTATAAGAGTGTTTTGTCTTCTACAAAGTAACTTCCATCTTTTCTGAGTCAACCACCGTTAAACATTGGCTTTTCTGCTTCAATCGCGCTATCTCTTAATTTCCAACTGCTTCAACGCTCAGGAGACCAAGGAGATTTGTAAATGGACGAATGTCAGCCCACGAAGAAGACCCATCACGGAAGGAATGCCGAGAAGGCACGAGTGAGTACTAATAGATTAACCAATCCTAATTGCTATTTCCCTTCACACCTATTTCAACCCCTTCAACATCACAATCTACCACTTTTTGTAAATGTTCAATTTTATTTAAATGCAACCCAGGTCAGATTACATGCTTTATGCTCTACGAAATACAGAATTTACAAAATCCTGGGGATCAACTTGTCAGTTTTGACATCTCCCATGCATGATTTTTTACGCGTCATCTGAGCTTTTCAACTGACAAAGGGCGACTGTATAATACTGCATAAAGTGAAACCTATCACAGAATATTTGTTTAAAGTTGGAACATTGATTTCCACATCTGAACTTACAGTATGTATATTTACCGTAACACTTCCTACCCGCTTAGCTAACATTAATACCTTCATCAACGCTCCTGTACTTGCAACCAGGGATGTACGCACGAGGTGGCTTCTAGACGATCGAACCCTCTCCCGAAATCGGAACATTTCTGTAAACTTGATATAATTTTAAGGATGATTTTTACAAATTTTAATATAATTTATATTCATATTAAATTTGGAAAACCAGAAGCTTCAAATTCCGCCAGAAATAAATTACGAATACTAGGTAAGTGTCTGCTTGCCCAATCAAGAAAACGTTGAATCATATTTTACACCGCCCATGAATCATCTTAGACTATCCCGAATGAGAAGAGAATACGATTTAGTCGAATAATTATATATCTAATAAATGTTTAAATCAGAATGTTCCAGACAGCAGAATTAAGAGTGGTGATTATTAAAGCATTGCATAGCGTATAATAACCATGCTTCGTATTTTTTTAAATCAAAAGTGAAAGTAATTTTGGAGAAAGTAATCCTATATTAAAAAAATCTCGTCTAGCTATTTAGTGTTTATCCCAAACATTATAGAAAAGTCGACTTCACATCAGCTGTCGTTCCCTTCGTAACATAGTAAATTTTCACCTGTTCGTTAAAGTAACATTAAACTAGAAGTTTATTTCAGAATTATTTTGAGTATGTTCTTTATGATATATCATCAAATGAAACTTTTCCTTGAATAAAGACATGAACGTATATAAAAGCATAAAATCCGATTATTGAGTACTGAAAGCAAGCTTAAGAGGAAATACGCCATTCAATTTAGTTGAAGCCAGGGATAAAATAAAATCTGACGAAATCGCTTCTTCTTTCTGATTCGTTTAAATCAACCGATACCTAACGCGTTAACAGACTCACAGTTGCAACACACATACATGTATACAAAAGTAAAGAGAGTATAGTTGAGAAAAAATACCACACGAAGCGACTTACTATTACATGTTATAGAGAACGACAAGTTGAATAAAGAAAATTCTGAAACAAAATTAAGTTCAAGATGAAAAGAAGTATTTTGTTGCAAAAAAGAAAGAAAAAGGCTAAGCTTCGTATTTACAGGTTAGTGAAAAACAGTATTAGGTGAAAGCCTACAAAACTAATGGATAAGAAACACGTTGAAAAAGTAGAACTCTCTCTCTCTATATATATATATGCAGACGTAAGAGTTTATACAAGGAAGAGATGGCGGCAAAGACAAAAAATGAAAAGAAAATAATTCTCTGCCAAAGAATCCATGGTCGAAAAGTAGAGTTCTAAGGTAAAGAAAAAAAGAAGTTGGAACCTACAAAAATCTGCAAAAAGAACGAAGTAAATGTAAAAAGAGACTCAGTGCGTTTGGAATTAAGTTTCACTCACAATTTCTTTCTTAGTATTAAGTAGCTTAAGATTTGCCTTTTTCTTCTTCTTTTTTCTCATCTTAAGATAACATCTAGTTTGCTCGCCCCGCAAAGAGGATTAACTAACGACTTTATTAACAAGGGAAGGAAAGCAGAACAGAGATAGAGATAGAGAGAGACAAGGAGAAACAAGAAAAGGAAAGGAGACGACGAAGAAGAAACATTCACGTATGAAATACTACTTTTATCTTTAGTTTGGGAACACTTTTCTTCCTCTCCTCTTTCTTCTTCCATCTTTTTGGGCCTTGTAATTAGCCTTTCTATTTATACTTTTCCTTCCAAATTTAAATACTTGACAATTTTTTTCCGTCTTTGCCTTTTTGCAGCTTTATTCACATGTAAACACATAGCATCTCTCAGTATTATCATCTTCATCTTATACATTCAAACACAAAAGTAGTTGAAGTTACTATAACAAAGTATGCCGTATTTTTCAAAAGTAATTGAGTTAAATTTTTTTATCATAAGCTCGAGTACATAATTGTAAGTGTTCTTCAATGTAAAATTAATAGCATTTACATATTCTTTCCCGGCCCAGGGAGAGTTACAACCCGGTTCGGTCTAGTTTTGGTACTTGTAACACACAAATGATTCTGTCATTTAGATTATTAGTTAGCTTTTGCGCTTTGCAGTAGATATAATGAGGGTTTGAACCCATCAACTAACCGTATTAACTGAGAATTTTACAGATATTTCATTTGTATCCCGTGAACATATGACTCTTTTGTATATAGACTCTTGCTGACATCCCTTCCACAATACTTTCTTCTCTCTGTTACTGTTGTCAACATGTGGACTCAAAAGTAACTTCAGTTGTGCGTGGAACCTGATTAATAATAAAAGTATGACTTTAATTAAAAATATGACAGACACACATGATCAGACCTCAGCAAATCTGGCAGTGAAGATTGAATAATTTGAAAAAAAAATGTACTAAAAGGAAATTACATTACTTTGCCATTGTCATCCCTGGGTCCTTAGGCAACCCAAATAACACTTGTTTCGATCTAGTTGCCTACATTTTCAGAAAAAAAAAATGTGTTGAACTTTGCGTTCTACTTGATGATCCTTTAAGCTCAAGGTATAAGTTAATAAATTCATGAATATACATGTAGAAATTACATTTTATATTGGTTTAATGCAATTGTTACAAAATTCTCAGTCGAGAATAATGAGTGGTTTATTTATACTGATTGCAATCGCTGATTGGTAAAAATCGGATACTGATCAAATAAACAAGAACAGAAACGACAGTGATCCATGCAATATAAACTGTGGCTACCTTTGCAAGTCTACCAATATTTGCAGAACATGCAGCAAAAATTATTAATTTACATGTTAACAAGGCTATGAAACAGCGTATTTCGTTACCTTCAGGGTATGAAAGGAACTTGAATTGTAAATACAATTTGCTAGTCAATGTAATGTTAAATACTTTCGTTTCGAAAACAGGAAAAATAGAACTTATTACTATTCTATCACATGGAAATTATATTGAAATTTCTTTCAGTTTCACAGCCTTCAATATTATAAACAAAATAGAACACTCAAGTGTTCTTGTATACATGAGCCCTTTTCAATTTGTGCCATGTAACACTCTCCACCGACGTTTTTCAAAAACTGTATGTGATTAAGACTTATCATCTCAAATTGATACGAATAGAATACGAATACTAGTAAGTATATTGGATTTCTTTAAATATCCAAACTGTATTACTATTTTCTAGTCAGATGATAAACTACTAAGTAAACTTATTTCCTTTTGAAAATTATTTTATTGTTTACTGGAACTTATTTATTCCAAATTCAAACAATTATTTGCTTGCTTGTTGATGATAACAATACATCTGCTTGATCCTTGTAATACCAGTACTTTACATGCTTATGACCCCAGTGGAGATAGTGATCCTAGGATAAAAGAAAAAGCAAACTCGAATTGGTTTTCGGAACTCGCGTCTCGTGTAGACACAATGTTGAAAAATGGCTTTAAACTCCAATTAATATAGCGATCAATAAAGAAAATGTACCTTTTTACTGACAACTATAAGTAAACCTACAGCCTAGAAGTAACCAAATTGAATATATTGATACCTTATCTTAACTTTTACTTACCACAGGCTACATGTGGACTACAGAAGCCAACACTGTATAATGAGTAAAGTAGCATAGTTACGTCTGTTCAAGTGGCCTGACAACTTGAAATAGGACTTTTTCGATAAATGATATTATCAAGTAGCTCTCGTTGTTCAGAGTTTTGCTTAGACATGATTTCATAAACCACGGAACTAACAGTCTTGGACGAAACAGCTTCGGAGTGACGTTTTTGGCAACGATAGCTCTTATTCTGCGCATTATGTTCACTTTATTTCTAGTATTATCAAATGTCGTAGTGACTCTTATCTATTTTTCTTTGTCATCAATTTTCTAGAACTTAAGGCAAGACCCTCTTGCATGAAACTTCCCTCTAATACAATAGATAGACATGTTGGTGGAGCAGTATTAAACGCTCCTATCCATGGCGTCCATACTCGGTATTTTGAGTTTTCCAATATTGCTTCGGAAGCCATTTCCGTTCAGAAGCCATTGTACAGAAAAATGAATTAACAATGTAGTAGTGCTAGTAAACATCTGTATATATTACATATAGAGAAAATGAAATCAAGAAAACAATATGTACTAATAAATTACTGTACACTTATCTTGGGCTACCCTGTAGTTTATATTCAAGCAATACCACTTCTCTTTTGTTACTCTACCTTGTTTTTTTTCTTTATTTTATAACAGTCAATCATAAGAGCCATGTATATCAAACGTGATCTAAAGAGAGCATCTAATCTTGACCAAACTTGTCGCGCTGAGGTTTTATTTCTAAACTTTGAAATTTGATTGGTTTCTAAATTAAATCTAAAGAGAACAATGGCATTGCAAACGAAAGAACATCGACCCAAATTTTGACAAGATAATATATTTTGTTATAATAAGTATATGTTAATTGATGAACAGGAAGTGAAGAGTTATTCTGATCTAAATATTAGCCCTCCTCGCTTATGCTGGCGGCGAGAGCCAAGTGGCCTCTAGAATTCTGCTTCGGATCGTAAGGTGCAATCCATTCGGGACTCGAGTCTCTCTGAAGATCATGGTCGGAATTTTTAACTGTCCTGAATATACTTGTGTTCGTATTCCTGTTCATTTTGGTAAAGGTTGAAACACTGTACGAATAAACTCGAATGTTCAGGAAGCTGCGGAATGAGTGGTTGATGTCTTAATTTTTAAAAAGCTGTTGAACGTGGTTCTGGGTTCGATTCCCGGTAGGATAACATAAAGAAAATAATTTCACACTCATTTAGTTTCATTAGTGATCCGTGTCCTTTAGCTTCAAGCACATAACCACGCGACATTAAACGAAAAAGAAATATCCCTTTTCAGTTTTAAGTGTAAATTTTATTATTTTTCTGTTTTAAAGGATAAGATAATCATAATAAAATCCAATGTGCTAAAGTTCATTCAAATATATGATTAATCATACATAAAGTAATTATATTTTTATTTTTTTTTTTGTTAAAAATATTTATATTAAGTATTTGTAATATAAAAATTATTTTGATAATTACTGATGTCGAGCTTATTGTTGACACAAACCTATGGTCTACTGACATTTTAAAAGTTATTATAATTACGTATTTAATTTGGTAGAGACAAAAAAATCTGGCTTCGATGGTCTTAACGTCTTTTTCTTCCACAATGGGCTCCGATGAGCAGTGTCTACAAGACAGTTCGTATGACCGAGTAATTTACCTGCTAGGCCATTGTGACATCATAAAGAGAGAATGTGAATATTTCATTCCGTTAGTAGTTATTGTTCATAAAACTTAATACCTTTTTTCTTTGATATTTGAAACACGTAAATGAAAAATAAAGCATTAAAATCACTGTCTTCTTAATCCTGAAAATAGCTAAATAACTTTATCTGATTAGTGAACATCTGTTAGTAGGTTGAAGTGCCAAAAGCAACTTCAATCTCATATCTTACTCAGAACCTTATTGATTGTCGATACTGTATCAGGTTAAATATCTCTGGTTTTCGACTCCTAATTCAAATATTTTAAAAACTGTACGTTTTAACTGTGTTGAATATAATGAGAATGTGTATATAAATACCCAGTAATTAAGTACACAGTAAAGCTCTTTTGCTCTTTGCTGGAAAAAGCTAACCTCTGGCATGAAGTGTCCCTGGTTCGATCCTAGGCCATTTAAGTTTGTGGTAAACAACATTATGTTGTTTTCTTGGAATTGTACAGTTTGCTTCCACATTTTCATTTCAACAGTTCTTTCACAATCATTCACTTGAGGTTCATTAATTGTCCATCTCCTCTAGCCAACAGAGCATAATAGTTTACGTAAAGCTGAAATATTTTACTACATTTCATCTTACGGTATTAATTTTGTTAAATTGAGGTTCACTCTCTCGTTTAACTATCGACGTAAATAACAAAGGATGTTAGATCTCGATGAATTTGAGGCCTACCACATCTGTTTCGATTTTTGTTACGCTATTAAATATTAGTTTTTTTTCAGGATGAAATACCCAACATAGTATCCTACTCCTTTGTTAATACATTCATAGATATTATACATTGATTTAAATCTATACAAATATTTTAGAGCCACGAAACTTCTGTATAAAAAAAAGCTTTTCTTCTAGTTCTTGCAAATGAATCAGCAAGGACGGACAATTGATATTTAAATCCCTGTTAAAGTTTTGCAAATTATATGATCACTTCTGTATCACCATCATTTTTTAACTGAATTCAGGATTTTCCTCTTAATGTTAACACGTATCATATTTTGTAGGTGTATTAATGGGCAGGTTAATAATTCATTTTATTAAAACAATTTCTCTTTATTAAATGGATTTGAGCAGACATGAAACAAAAGAAGTTTGGGAATCATTAAAAATATGTGGAGAGATATGAAAAAAGGAAAAAGCCATTTTCATAACCTTTTCTGTCTAATACAATTCATTCCTATTTTATTAAAAGAATGGCAAATAATACAAATGCAATGATCCCTATCACAGAAACACGGCTGCATGTATCGGATGCGGAATTCCAATAGGAATAGTTTCACTATTTCCTACATTGGTAATATAAAAAAGGGGGCAGAAGAGAACCCTTTGATGAAATCGACTCATCAGTTACTCATTGTGTGAATTCGTTTGTGTAGGTGTGGTCATTGATGTATATACGTATATGTGTGTGTGCTAGTGTGTAAGTGCGTGAGAAAGAGAGAGATATATCTAATGTGAGTTAGTGTATGTGCTTAGGATTCAACAGACGCTTTCGAACCATTGGATATATATGTGTCTGTGTGTCTGTATGCATGTATATATGATTCTAGTTTCAACATATACCTACACAGACATGTCGTAACATGCGTACATAACATAGGTTCTCACAACTCTCTCTCTCTTTTTGTGCCTGAATTGTTTTGTGTTCTGAACGTAACGTAAAGCTATGTATTGTCTCATGAGGTCCAAACGCAACCCGTTGTAAGAGCACAAAAGATGGATAGGGATTGAGTGTATGAGGTTGTGGATAGAGAATCGAAGGGTCGGGGTAGAATTTCTGCTTGCTGAATCTAAACACATATACAGCACACGTATACTCATCACACACACACACAAATACCCCCACGTACTAACCCCTATATAGATTCCTTCTCCCTCACACACAAATACAGACTGACACTCTCTGTTCATATCTACACACATGCTGTGATTTGTGTTTCATTTAATAATCTTTGTCGGTACTGTGCGTACAGTATATAGTTCCAAGTGATCCGTAGAGGAAACAATAAAAAATGGCTTTTTAGTTTTTTTGACTATTCTGCAACCTATATACAACTGCCTTTCTACACTTTTCGATGCATGTATTTGAATCTTCTCGACAGAATAAAATTTGAAAGGAATAATAGAAAAAAAGCAATATTGGTATCTACGCTTCATTTAGAACCACATACATTTATAATTGGAGCATATATTCTCTTCATCCAAAAGTGAATGGATGGTTAATTGACCCTGGACTGTAACTACATCCATATTAATTTTTACGTTTCTTTTTTAATTTCACAGAAAGAAAGGGAAAAGAGAGACAGAAACGAAATATTTAAAAATGTGGCATTACTATGAAAACACCACCATACGCATGTAATGATTGATTGAAGTTCTTTCAACTTATTTTTCAATATTTACTACGCACATTTGTTTCACTATAAGTTAAAAAGGAGTTTTTGCCGTTCAATACGAAACATAGAAAGTAAAATGACTCTCTTTACGTGCGCAATTAAAACTGATTTCATTTGTACTTAGGTAGATTAAAAAAATAATCCCCTACTGCAATAGCCCTTAGGGAGCCACGACTTACCACCAGGCTTCTGACACTCTTACCTATGATTAGCACATTGGCTTCCCTCGCCGTTAATGCTGACCTTCTAGACCAGAGTTTGCTACTTCTTTTTATCAGTTAGCTCTCCGATTGTCTTCACGGCACTGAATGGACATCAATGCCAATATCATCTCATGAGTACCCAGGTCATCCATCTTTTCCTTGACCAGACCCATAAAGCTTGACCTTCATGATTTTACGAGAAGAAGTTAATAGATTTCTTAGTTCAAAATGAAAATTATATATATATATATATATATATATATATATATATATATATATATATATATACCTTCTATCCTCTGTCTGATGAAATTCTTTGAAGTGAGTTCGAATTCACTGGAGATTTGAGCCACATCTATTAAGATATGATTCTATTGGCTTCAATGATTTTATTAAAAATATTACTAAGACACTTTCTCATATCTATAAAACATAAATTCTCAAAATTACATCAACATAATGACTCATTCGAGTCGTTTTGTTTGACGCACGTTATTCACTGTTCCATAAATTGATAAAACGAGAGAGTTTAACTATTTTCAAATGGCAATGTTAAGGGGATCAGAAAAGTAAAACATAAGACAATTTGCAACTTTTAAATTTTTCTTATACCTGGGTCCTTCCTGTGTATACATTATTCGTCAACTTTGTTCGTTCCGAAAGTAATCAGAGGTTACTTATACAAAACACCTTATTATATCGACTTTAGGTGGACAAGAGACTTAAATTCACGACTCACATCGTCCTTGATAAAGCAACATCTCAGTGAGTGGTGCTCAGTATCTCCGGGTTAAAAAAGAATTTGATAAACTGTGCACAACAGAACAACTATCTGCCACTCTAGTGTTCTTGTTCTCTGAAACTATATTCACATAAATAATATAAACTCAAATTGTGCAAAATAGCTTAGGCTAGAAATACTTTCTCCTGCAAGAAAAGTCGACCTAACTTACCTCAAGTCTGGGAGGTGTCGTGATTATTGTCTTCCATAGGTGGGAGAAACACCTTGAAACTAGCATCAAACGACAAGCGACACTGTATTAAAGATATCGGACGTCGTAGACTGTAGAGGTCGGTACAAGAGGCTTGGGTACAAACTAGGACGCAATTAACAGCAGACTTCAACAGTCAGCAAAACACTACTATCCATTTCATAAAGATAGGCCCCTGATTTCGCGGTGCTGTCTTAAAGTTCCTCAAAACTTTTATTGCATTGTCGTATCTCGTTAGAATTGTTGGAATGTTCTCTTTTCAATACTTACGACATAAACATTTTCTTTGTGTTGTGTAGTGAGAAAAAAATATAAAAAATAATGAAAAAGCGTATTTTATCGTACTCTATTGGTAGATTAATGTTTATAGAACTACATCTCGGAAACGAGATCATGTGAAATAATTTGCTGTGCACGATATGTAGGTGCATCTGTTACCTGTAAGTTCTGGTAATTTCATTACTCAACACTTAGTAACTTTCTTGTTATTCAGAAAAAAGTGAGAGACCATTATGTTTGAATTGCTGCAGTGTATTATCAATCTGGAAAAAAAATTAGAAAGATCTTAAAATAACTTTTTCAACCAAACTGTTTCGATTTGTTTTAAAAGATAAACAATGACAAATATGACACTATGATTTTCTCTGCTATGCGCCCTTCGCTATCGCAGTTTATACGGAGTACTACGTTGCCACAATTTTCTTGGCGTGTAACTCTCAGATCGACGGGTATTTAAACTTGTCACGTACACTGTCCGGCACTTTTTAGAGGTATTTTTAAATTGCATATCTCCACAGACTTTTAACCAATTTCTTAGAAATTAATGGAATGTACAGTAAACGTACCAATTGTTTAAAATTAAGAAAACAAACTGTTTACCTTGTTTAGATTTGCATATAATGGCCCTCGAAAATTCGTTGCTTTATGTCAGTTTTTTTTACTTACTGCATGCAGCATAATATACACTTGCACAGAACCAATATATATATATAGTTTGATAGCCAACCGCCTTAAATTCTATGCCATGTTTACAATTACTTAATGGATTTAATATAGGAAAGCACTAGCGCAGTTAATGACAACTATTAACCTGCCTGTTTGTCATTAAGATACTATATACACATGTTGCCCATCTTGATTAAACCAGAATGAAAAATATCAACATTATTTCTTGGAGTAATTTCGACAGGTGCAATTTAAAAAGTTTTGTGAAAGATAACCCACAGATGCAAAAGAATCGACTTATATATATATATATATATATATATATATATATATATATATATATATATATATATATATATATATATACATATATATATATATGATGGCGTCCGTCTTTGGCGAAAACAGAACTCTTTCATACCTCTGGTATAAACGTCTACGATGTGTGTTCCACAACGCTATTCCCATCATTAAGCGTGCCCAAGGGAGAGAATTCCGTACATACCGGACTCCGGCAAAGTCTGAAGTCCATCCATTCATTCTGCACTGAGGGACTGGGTGGGGAAAAATCCCTTCAAGAATTCCTCTCACAGAAGAGGCCAACAACTCCTACGAGCCCTTTCCTGCTTCAAATTAAACGAAATTGATTGAAAGGAGCATTTCAACCTAGTGCGGTGAGCTTACGGGAATCAAATAAAAAGAAATCCCACCTAACAAGAAAGAACGGGAATTCGGATGAGAAGTTACTACGAGTTATCTGTTTGGAATATTTTAAATACATTTTATTTGCATCGCTGCATAATATTTCGAATAGTATCTCACTACACCATTGCTCCTCTTTCAAAAATATACTGTAATATCGATAATCAGAAATGTAAGCCTCTAGAATTTGTTATTCTTCTATTTTAAAGAAACAAAGGTTATAAGGAACAGTGTATCGTAACTAATAGCATTGAAGCTACATACTATCGTATTTTACACATCAAAATGTTTGGAATATAAAACGGTACTACATTATTTTATTAATCTTAATTCTTTTACTGTAGACTTCTATTAAAAAGTATATTGACCATCTTATTGTCAGTTGTATAAGATAAGTTGGCTCAGTATGAAGTACCCATCTTCATTTGAAGGTCCGTAGTTTGATTATAGCCCACATGGTTTTGTTTTGATTGGTTGTTTAAAGTGTGAAGGGAAGTTGTAGATCAACGTGCCCATGAACAATTTTGAAATTCTTCTATTTGTTTAGACTTACTTCATCAATTCTTTTAATATTATTATCTACTCTTATTATTTTTTATTATTTACATTATATTATGTTATTTAGTACTATTTTACTTATATTTCAGTATTAGAAATAATACATTTATATTGTTTTATACAGTAAACGAACCTAATTTCGTCATATACCTTATTTCGTGATTAAAAATATTTTATTAAGTAGAGACCAAAGTAAGTATAGTACACTGAATTACACATTTCTCAAAATATGATAATGATAGAGCAATATGATGAGAAGTGTTTACAGTGACAACTATTACAATCGTGACATCACTCAAAATTTTTGATTATGCATAGGGAAGGAAATGCTTTTCAGTCAGCTGGTCTTCGAAGAAATAAATAATTTGTGTTAATGAATTAATTTTGTAAATGTTTTATATAAATTAGTTCTACAAATATGATTTTGTAGAATTTTTATTGTAGAGTTTTTATTTTAATTATAAAAGTGAATAAGTAGATAAACCGTAGAGTAATACATGCTTATTAAATTGCATTTTTACAAATTTTATTCCCAAGTGGTTCCAGCACAAATTATTGTGGAAAAATACATCAAGGAATCAAAATGAATGAGGAGTGTTAACAATAGAAGGGAAACTTATTTGGTGGGTAGCGTTCAGTGCTATGAAGAAACTGTAAGAAGAAATGTGGGGTTACATGTTGGTGCATACAGAAATGCTATGTGAACTTCACTGATAGCGACTGAAGACCATTTGAACATTGAACCGTGCACTTCAAACTGTAGCATTACATCACCTATTGATAGTCTTCTTCATGTGTTGTATTTAGCTGCCTGACAAAAATAAACTTTTCCGGGCAGAAAAATGCGACGATATATGAAATGTAGGCAATAATTCATTTTCTTGTTGAGACCAAATGTATAACAATAATATTGTACGACATCACATGATCCCTCAGCTTAAAAAAATATCGGTAAAGAATATTATAACGAGAGTTACAATTTTAGAAAGAGTTGTAGCCCTTGATCACTATGCTGATTTACTTGCAATAACACCACAAGAACTTCCAACAACTTGATTAATCTGAAGTAAGAGCCTCCTTTTACCCTCACAAAATTAAATATGGTATCAAGAATATGGTAGATCACGCGTATTGTATAATATAATATCTTTCTTGTATTTTTAATTTTTATTGCTCATGTCTCTTTTATCATAGGACTTTGGATCGTCTACACGTTCCTTTCGCCCAAATATATTTCTCTTGTATGCAAGTAAGTGGGAAGTTTTCCACTCGCAATCCTTAATATCACACAGTTAGGTTAGTTTACCCTATTATTATTGATTCTTACACCACTACATAAACTCTGGATGTTTTAACTAAATTTTTGCTTTTTCTTTATGACATATTCCTTTTTGCTCTTTATTGGTGTCCGATTCGATTCTGTAAAATATAGACCCTTACGCTGAGATTGGTTGTTTACGTTTCATTTGACTATTTTAAGGAAATGCAAACTAAGCAGCCACAAGTAGAAAATGCTTAAGAATCAAATCAATGTTAACAACTTGAATTGCTAAAAGAGAATATAATTCCACATATTTTTACATGTTATTAGAATTCAAAGGATTTAATACAAACCCGACAATGTCTGAAAATGGGTCTACAAAGTAAGCAAAGTTATTTACTTTTAATACATCACTCCGTACAGCATGATGGTTTACGATCACAAGTCGAAGCACATGGTGCATATTTAATACAAAATATGACCCAGTTCCAGGCTTTGAGTATATCCCTTTCAAATGCTTTGTTCCAATACCAACTAATCACCTTTTGGGATACCAGCTAATCACCGTTTGGGATTCTAATCTTTGGAAGGTTAGTTCGATTTTGACCCGTTAACACATTAATGCTTTATAAAATTACCATACAAACTGATTTTATATTAGGCATTATCAGCTGTTCAGAAGTCTCATGACCTAGTTCTAAATACTGTCATCAGAACCTGATAAATTTTGAATAGAATCTGAGATGAAGTACACTCTTGGAAAATAAGGAAAAATAACCTAAGGCGAAACACTTCATTGCGTTCAGTTATGCGTGAACATGTACACAATGAAGTGAGTTAATTTTAATATTAACACTGTCTGCCATATATATATATATATATATATATATATATATATATATATATATATATATATATATATATATGTGTGTGTGTGTGTGTGTGTGTGTGTCTGTTAGTGTGTTTGTCCTACATATACAAGTGAAGTTGAGAATTTCGTCCTTTTCTCGAAATCAGTTAAAAATTACCATATTAAGACTGTATATTAATAAAAAATAATAATTTTTCACACTTCACTGAAAAACAAAAGAAGTGGAACATGGTATTAAACGTGTGTTTCAATATACATGTAAAATAGTTTATCATTATCTGTAAATTAAATGTTTATACGCTGTTGAACAAATATATTCAACTGCGAAAATTATCCAAATTGAATTAATCCAAACTCTTGTATAAAAAAGAATATACATCTAAGAATTATTGTGCATTATTATCGTTGGTTTCCGTTCGTTGCCGTTTATACCATAATTGTGTCATGGGAGTTAATTATTCCCTGCTATCTGAACACTACAGATAATTGATATTGCATATGCATTGTATTTAACCAGACCTACATCAACGTGATTTCGAGTAAAATGGGAATGAGTGGGTGAAAGTTCAGCTTATCCGTTCTGAACAGCCATTGATTACAATAAATGCAATATGACGAACTGCTTGATTGTATATTGTCTACGCCATATATAATTCTGTAGTCTACCGCGAATTACAAGAGTAGAAAGTGTAACCTAAGAAATTTACATGAAAGGTTATGGGGCCTAATACTCCCAGGCTCCCTACATATATTGACACTCTATAATGACAAAAGGAAATTTAAGTAAATCTATCGCATTTAAATATGACTATAATCTTTATGGGCGATATTCAGAGAGAATTCGTTAATCGAAGATCAGTCACAGATTAGTTAGTAGGGTGGACCGAAAAAACTCATTTTTTTATTTCGAAGTTGTAATAGCGCGGAAAAGTTGCGAATTATATAGAGAAAGAAAAATAAAAAAAAATATCAAAATCGGTTAACATTTTCCGGTCACGCATAGACCCTAAAGTTTGACAAAATATAAAAAAATCATTTTTGCGATTTTTTTAATTTTTGAATTAAATATTTTCGTAATGTTATAGTTTTTAACGTCTTCAAATAGAGCCTAAAAACATTGTATTTTAATTTGGTTTAGATCAGTTGATATCTTCCGGTGGCGCATAGGGCCTAAAGTTTGTCAAAATATTGAAAATATTACATTTTTACGAGTTTTTAAAAATATCTTTAATAAACTGTTTTTAAACATAATACTTACAGTATTTTTATTTTTGAACATAAGAACATTGTGTTTTATTAAGATGCGAATAAATTAACAACTTCCTATTGCGCAATGATCCCAATGCTATAGAAAAACAGTACCTAAAAAAGATAGTCCTGTGACATGATGGGTGACAACAGTAACAACGTGCATGGTACTTTTTGACTTGCTCTATATTTAAAAAGCTTAAATATTTATTTAAGTTATAATGTAGTTTTTAACAATAAACTTACTTTTATAAAAAAAAGGGAGAAACAGAGTTCTGAATAAATAGTCCATATTAGTTGAACCTGTCCAGTGTCCATTAGTACTCTTCTCTATTTTGTAGCCGAAGGTACGTTGAAGACTGATTTACCGGTGAATTTAGGCAAAGATGCTCTGGACAGCAGAGTGGTTCTTATAAATGCATCTCTTGATTCAACTCCACAAACTTTTCCTGAGGCTTCCGTGACGAGTTTTACACAGCATTCAACAGCCTGCGTGTGAACTGGGAATTGCTTGAAAGTAATATTCCAGTCAGGGATTGAATCACTGCCGATGTACAATTTGATCTCGTCGTCACTGATTTCTGCCAACAATGGGGGAGAAAATAATTCACAGTCCATCCAGTTGATAACTTCTGAGTATTCTTGCGCATTAAAGTTGATTTTTGGTGGCATGAATGTTCTCCTTCTTGCATCTTTCTGCCTTGTCTTCAGAATTGTTCGCAGTCCGAGCTCTCTTATGTATTCCGTCATCTTGAGTTATGGCTCTGAGTGGGCGAAGAAAACATTCCGTTCGATCACAGGGTTGACAACATCAAGCAAAGGTTTTTGCAAATACCTGGTAGACTGTACTCCTTGGTAAACAAGTTTCGGGCCGTCTGCAAAGTGTTTACTTGTTTTGATAGTAAACGACATTGGCATGTATGATTTTAATATAAACAAAACTAGTTCTTGAAGTTCAGGTGAAAGGCTTTCTTCACTAATGTACAGTCTGAGAGTTCTGTTTGCTTTTGTCAACACCTCAAATGTGATAAGTGCCCAGGATCTCGTACAGCCAAATCTTCATTACAGGTTCCTGATTTTATTGCCTTTGATATATGAAGTAGGTATTGCTGATCTTTGCTAAGCACGTTTCTGTCTATCTCTGGGATCTGACAATCAATACTCTGGAAGTTAACCACCGGAAGGTTTTGGCAGCCTACGAACTTTTCACAGATGTAGTGCTCTTCCTTAATAATTCTACGAAACCTTTTTGAATGAACTTAATAAATATTTAAGCTTTTTAAATATAGAGCAAGTCAAAAAGTACCATGCACGTTGTTACTGTTGTCACCCATCATGTCACAGGACTATCTTTTTTAGGTACTGTTTTTCTATAGCATTGGGATCATTGCGCAATAGGAAGTTGTTAATTTATTCGCATCTTAATAAAACACAATGTTCTTATGTTCAAAAATAAAAATACTGTAAGTATTATGTTTAAAAACAGTTTATTAAAGATATTTTTAAAAACTCGTAAAAATGTAACATTTTCAATATTTTGACAAAATTTAGGCCCTATGCGCCACCGGAAGATATCAACTGATCTAAACCAAATTAAAATACAGTGTTTTTAGGCTCTATTTGAAGACGTTAAAAACTGTTACATTACGAAAATATTTAATTCAAAAATTAAAAAAAAAATAATCGCAAAAATGATTTTTTTTAATTTTTTGTCAAACTTTAGGGTCTATGTGTGACCGGAAGATGTTAACCGATTTTGATATTTTTTTTATTTTTCTTTGTCTATATAATTCGCAACTTTTCCGCGCTATTACAACTTCGAAATAAAAAAATGAGTTTTTTCGGCCCACCCTACTAGTTAGTGAGCATACTTACTCTTTAATGAGGAAGGTGCACTTTGTGGTATTCAGAGTCTACTTTGAGTACAATTAAAATGATGATTTGGGTATGATTAACTTATAGAATCCCAATGCATCGGTGAGTAAAATAAATGTGGCAACAATGGAAAAGTAGATGAGCGCATTCGTAGTCTGTAAAAATGAAAATACATGAATTACGAAATACGAAATGTTGTGTCGCACTCTAAACCGTGGGTAAAAGATTAGTCTCTTCTCTAGATTAATTAGTCACATGTGATTAACTTCGTCCAATACTACGTCCTAATCAGAGACTCTGAATACAATTTTGATAACCATACGTTAGTCAACCCCGTAGTATGGCATTAATCAGACGTCAAAACGACTCTGCATAAGGTCCTATATGTTTTAGAAATTATTATTATTAAGTATTCTGCCTTTTGGCAGGTCCTGGGACTAAAGAGGTTTTCTTTTTCAATTTTAGATTTAGGGCTTGAGATATTTCTTCCATGCTTTTCGATCCTCAGCTTCCTCTTCTAACTGCCAATATTTTCTTCTGTTTCTGAAATCATCGATCAGTTGTGTCATTATTTTTTCCTATTCCTCGCTTTCCTTTCATCTTTCCTTCTATGGCGGTATGAAAAAGACAATTCCTTCGTAAGGTATGTTCAAACTAATTGGCCTTTCTACGAAGGATGCTGGCTAAAAGTGTCCTCTTCTCTCCTACCCGTTTTAAAACATCTTCCTTTGTAGCTCTCTCTATCCATTTTATATTATCCATCTTTCTCCAACACCACATTTCGAAGCTGTCTAAATATGTCTTTTCTAACTTCTGTTTTACACAGTATGGAGCTAATATAAGATGTACTATCTTGATAATTAAAAACTATATTAAGAGTTTGGAACTGTTTATTGAAAAGAAAATATATTTACATAGAAATTTGAAGCTGTGTAAGTTCAATTCCTTGAATATTTTGATAAAATCAAACAATATACAATAGCCTGAAAAATTAACTCCTTAACGCCCAAGAGAAATGTACGTGAGATAATATTAAGAACACTATAATTTGAACATATGCATTTATTCATGATAATATATTATGCCCTTCCGGAGACACAGATGTGTACCCTAAAAAGTACGCTGGGCTTTTAAGATGACAGTTTTTAATGTTACATACTTTCAAAGGACCTTTTACTTTGTGTGAAATTTTTCGAAACAGTCTCTTTCCTGACACAGGTAGTATGCATCACATTTTTGCATTCCCAGACAGTTCTCATATGACACGAAGCACCTGCAACGCTTTCAAAACTTGGCGGCAAAGTCTTCAAATGGGCTAAGGCGCACAGATTGTGGGATATTTCCTGGCAAATTTGCTTCACCCACCTCCATATGTTGCTTGGCGTTTTCTTGTTTATTTTTAAATGAAGATCCTCAGTTCGAGACCAATATTGCCTTTCCCTTTTCAATGTATGGTATCCTGATAAGAGTAAAATAAAAATAAAATTTCTAATCAAGTCAGCAGTAACACTGAACTCAAGACTGTTTTTCTGCCGAGCGTATCTGTAGATTTGTCTGCTCGACAATATGTTCAAAGTTTTCATCGGACATAAACAAACAAAATATTTCATAAAGCAAAATATTCTCAGGTTCTTCCTTCATTTTCTGAAACCTTTCTTTGTACATTTACTTTCCCAATCACTCGCATATAGAGTATCTCCTTTCTTCCACTTTGGGAGACGTTCACTTTGCGAAGATTTATTCTTCTTATTTCGGAACGATTTTTGCATTCTTGGAATCATTATCTTCGGTACCATCTAGACCATGAATATCAGCTCCTCCTCAAATATACTTGGGAAACTCTGGCTCTAAGTCATCGTCACCTTTTTCTTCTTCGTCTATGAGCACATTATCCTTAGGTGGGAGGAAAGTCATATCAATTGTATCAGACTCATTATCCACAGACACGATTTCTAATTCGTCTAGAACTTCTTACAATGACAGAAAGCGAAACTGATGAGAAACTTGGCTTGTGTTAGCCATTATAAAACATCACCGAATGCGATATCAAAACTGCTGTTACAGCTAGCAATAGTATACACAATATGCTCTCAGATATATATATATATTACCAAGAGGGGAATCTCAATCTGATATCGTTAGTCAGAAGTGTACCTTTCGAAGCACACCTTTATTTCTCGCTGTGTCACTAGGATACAACACAAGTGAATACAGTATTAACATAAACATACTACAGAGAGCTTACTATCATATATTCATTATTAAAAACACTTGTTTTTATCTTTTTACGAAATTATTGTAAATTTTCTAAAACAAGATGGCGAAGTTCAAAAGATTGACTGTTAAGGAGAAAGTGTCGTTTATATATGTATTTTCCATTCCAAAGTATAGAACACAAGTATGCATTTCAGAATAACAATGAGATCACAGTAATCTCATTTACAAGATTTTGCAAGGCGGCGACATATATGAAGCATTCTATGAACCAAAAGATAACTACCTTTAAAGGTATACTCGGCGTTAACGACTTTTGATACAAGAAGAGCGAACCAAGTTACTTCAATTAACATTCATTGCAGTTAAAAGTTACATTTTTTAATAAGATCATTATCTTCTTAAAATAATATTCGATACCGGTATTTTTTTTTAAATGAATAGTGCAATTGAACAAAGTTAATTACTTTCAATGCAGTGGCACTGCACAACATAAGGACTTACTCTTAAACAGGTCTAAACACATATCGCATATTTAATACGAACAATGAACCAATTACAGACATAGATGTCATTCTCTTCAATGTTTCGTTCCGAAATGGTAATTGGACAATTTACAAGTAACAGTTGAAACATACTCAAAATGCCTCTATGACCTTTTTACAAATGTAGCAAATGTGTTACAAATGTAGCATAAGTAAAACTCATCTGAAAAAAAAAAAGCATACAGAATATTAAGATGCCAAATATAATATTAATTTCCTTCGTTGCTTCGCCGGTTTATATCATCTAACATATGTATAATATTTCGAACTCTTTTTTTGAAATGAAGTATTTACCTTTATACTCCACAGTAATGTTATGTAGGTTATAGGAAACGGGCGGTTAATGCTAGTGAATGGTTATTGAAGAATTGTTAAGATGTAAATGTTAGTGGACACGAGAAACCGATAATAAAGCACAAGGCCAATGTGTTGTTCATTACAAACTCACATGGTAACCAAGAACGTAAAGCACCAGAGATGAGAGATCGATCACTGAGTTATTGTATTTCGTTGTAATAATTTCGGTCAGATGTAAATTCTTTTTCTTATGTTGTGCATAAATAGTCATACTTTTTGAATTTTATGATAATATGTTTACTTTCTTAAATAAGCAGACGAAAGGTCATGATATAAGTTTGTGCTTCAAATAGTGAAAAAATTAAGTAATAACTATGTGGCCTTGTTTAATAATAAATACTCACACAACTCCTATTAAGAGATTGTATTCTCACATAATGTTTCAAAAATTGTTTAACAAACTGGTAATTCGTCACGAAAATAAGTTTCCTATTTGCTGGCAAATCGAAGAAAGTCTCTTCCTATCGTGAATATATCTTGCAGTACAAAACAATATTATCCTGAATAGCGCATTTTATATTCATAATGTCTAGCTTCACTACATTACATTAAATATTGGAAAGACCATGAGAATACATACATTCTTGATATATACACATATATTTTGATTAAATAAAATTTTTGTTTGTTATTTTTTCAATATATTCTCAAGTTATTAAGAATTTTTTTTTAAAGAAGAATAGGATAAAAATATGGAGGTTTAGTAAAGGGAATTTTTCTACACGTGAACACACATACCTAAGTACATACATACATACATAGAGGACGCATACACAGGAGCATACATATTTTATAGGCATTCTCCTTTCCTGGCCCAGTTTTCATCTTTATCTCCAGTTTCATAACCGTCTGCTCAAAATTGAAACGCATCATTTGAAATTCTAATTTTGTTCTCTCTCCCTGTTTTTTATTCTTTCTCTCTTATTTTCCCTATATTTCCCACGTAAGCATTCCCCTTCTCTCCCTCACACATCCTCTTTTGGTTTCCATTTCACAAAAACACACACACATTCTCAGAAATTTGGCACACTGTCCCGACTGTGTGATGCTAAAAAAATCGCCCCTTTGCCACTTTTTTTTCTGCTCTATACGGAAAAGTCAACCTTTTCAGCCCTTTTGCTTTCTACTGTCATTTCACAGTTACTTTCTCCTATCTCACAAATTCCTGTTCTATCTACACTCAAAAGCTACCTCCTTACCTCATTTGGACTTGTGAAATTTTCCTACTATAGGTTACCACTTTTGAAAAAAAGCGAAGAAAGAAAATATGTAGCGAACGAAAACAAGGAAGGTGATTGGACATTTTTATGTGAAATTTTTATGTTCGTTGCTACTTACTTTTTTTCCCTAAGTTTTTGTTGTTTAATTTAAGAACAAGTAGTTGTGTTCTCTTTTGAGGCACGGTTAGTGAACACTTCACATCTTATAGAATATTCGTTCACATTTTTGTGATATACATCCAGGTTTCTTCATGCTTTTAGACCTATTTATCCATGTTATAAGTATTCCCAATGCTGATCTTGTAGTTGTGTAAATTGTGCTATCATTCAACTAACAAGCTGAAAGAAATAAGATCAGCTTGTACTAGAAAATATGATATCTTAGGAGTCTTTCGTTTCAGTGTGTAAGGTAGTTTATAGATGAAATCAAGTGATAATGAAACAATATGTATTACTAAAATTAAGAACTAGTGGACTAATGAAGGAGTATTATCTGTATGGAGTAATGAAGGAGTATTACTAAAAGGACTAATGAAAAAGTATTATCTGTACATTTTGTAGTGCCACGCACAGTTGAACAGTCAGATAGCGTGCGTATAGTTTATGAGAATGAAACCCATTCCAAGCAAACGTAAATTAATATATTGTATATTTCATATTAACTAGCCTAAATTTTCGTCAGATAACATACGAATCTGCCATAATAATATGTAAAAATTCATATTGTTATGGCAGATTTGTATGTTATCTGACGAAAATGTAGGTTAGTTAATATGAAATATACAATGTAATAATTTAGGCTTGCTTGGAATGGGTTTCATTCTCATAAACTATACGTACTCTATTTGCGTTCTTTATATGATGATAAATGCGTTTCTTTATCCTCAATATAATTAAGCAAAATTATGTTATATATCCTTGATCACTTTTCAACCTGTGCGACTTCCTTTTAACAGTTTCTTGATTTTTTTTTGATGATGTAAGTTTTCCAGAGCAATATACTTTCAATTGCAAAGTTTATCTTATCCTTGATCCTCGGTACTGAACGGGACAATAAACTGCAAATCAACGAACCAATCAACCAATCTAATCCTTGGTCTTTGATTATCTTATCTATTGATTATTAAGGCCATGATATAAAATCAGATAGTTGTGATACTCATTATACCCAGAAAAGTAGCTAGTTTTCCTGCATCAATCTTCTAAAGCAGCGTTTCACAAGTTTTTTTTTTTTTTTTTTTTTTTTTTTAACTAGGAGACCAATTTCATTAGCAGCGTGATCTAAAACTAAGTAACTTATTCTGAGGCCTATTTAACCCGCAAGCTTAATGCTATATTCACAGAAGTTATCCTGCCATTAGCGAACTAGGTTGAGTTTTTACTTTGATTCCTATTTCTGCTAGATTCGTCTTAATATTTTCTTCCCATCTCTGCCTAATAGTCATTTTTCGATTGATGTCTAATTAAAATTTCGAAAGCATTCTTAGTTTATTTCATTCTGGCTACAGGATATGCTCACCAGAGCCTGTATACTTAATAGCCCAAACAATGTTAGTAAACGCTATAAATTATGCACTTCCTCGTTATGGAGAAGGTCTACGAATCACAATACTCATATCTTTCCAAAGCAAATTTATATACTTACATATGTAGTTCTCTGAACATACGGTAATACCAGTATACTTAGATTTCAAAATATTATTAATAAAAAATCCCTCAACTTTATTTTAATATTAAGAGGAGAAAATGCATATTAGTTTCCTTTAATAACTGAAGGTTGTCAATAATATGTTATAGGTTAGATAGGATAATACATTTCATAAAATGTTTGTCCTAAGAGAAAAATCGAAAAACGTTAGCTTGCGCAAATTTCAAATAATAGTTCGAGATTCTCAGTTGTAGTGTGTGATATTAATTTTACTTAAAACTTTATTTCTTCTGGATTACTCTTCAGGACAACAAAGGCAGATTTTGAGGACCATTTGTAGTTTACTTGTCAATTTCAAAGTTACCAAGTTCTCTGGGTGGAGCACGCAGTATGTATATTACTGGAATCAACTCAGACATTTTTCTAACATCTACAACGTCTCTTTCCATGAAGATAGTATATAAAAAATTGGTCGCTTCATTACCTTTTACTAGGCTATGTCCTTTATACAATTGCAATGTTTTATCTCCAACCGTTTACGAGATAGATTACATGATATCTTCAAAACATCTCACATTTTCGCACTTACTAATCAAAACCTGTATGACACTTTCTGTATAGAAGTCCTCCAAGATTAGAAATCCGAAGACTGGAAATTTCCTTATCCAAAAAGGGTAATGGGCGGGGGGTACGAGGACAATATTATGTCGTTTGATTTAAATCCTATAGGGTACTTCCTGTAGACATAGAAACTTGAGATTGAGACATATGTAAGATTTGTGATACAGGTAAACTATAAAAAAACCTGACAACTGGAAATTTCTCCTTCAATAAGAAACTTAATGGATAAGATCAAAAATTACGTAGTTTTAATACGATTTTGTACAAAATGTACGAATTGGATTCAACATCAGTAGGGTACTTCCAGTAGACATGAGAATTTGACATTAGGAAAAAATATGGGACTGGCGACACAAATAAAATAAATAATTCGAAAACTGAAAATAGCCCCATCCATAGAGAAAAATTAGGTTGAAAGGCCCAAATTGACATAGTTACGTCACTTGATTCAAAATCTACAGGGTACTTCCAAAAGACGTGGAAACTTGAAATTTCGTATATGTTAGGATTTGTGATACAATTAAAGAAAAAAGCTCCCAAAACTAGAAATTTTCCATTCCAAGGATAAACGTTTGGGGAAGGCTCAAATTTGACAAAAATGAAGGATTCATATTACAAAGAAAATAAAACCTTCTAAAATTAGAAATACCCTCCTTCAACAAAGAAAATTAGGGAGCACGGGAAAAGTTTCATGTATTTACGTCACTTGATTTAAAATCCATAGGGTCTTCCTATAGCCATGGAGACCTGAAATGTGGCACAAGTAAACTAAGGAGTCCAAAAAATGAAAATTTCTTCATCCGAGAGAGAATATTAGGGGGCAAGTACAAATTTATGTTATATACGATACTTGATTCAAAATCTATAGAGTAATTCCTATAGACATCGAAACTTGAAATTTGGAATAAATGTAGGATTAGTACAAGGAGAAGAAAACGTCCGAAAACTAAAAACATTTCCCTTCTAAATATACAAATTGTGATGCATGTTTAAAATTACATAGCATTGTGTCATTTATGATAATGATTTTAACAAACCCTCTAGAATACTTCATGTAGACATGAAAATTTAAAATTGAATACAAATGTAGAGTTTAGAATACAAATAAGGAAAAAATATTAAAATAGGAATTTCCTCCTCCAGAGAAGAAAATCAAGGAGCAGATGAAATATTATAGCACATAGTTACGCCACGTGATTCAAGATCTATAGGGTACTTCCGTAGTCATGGAAAATTGAAGTTTGACACAAAAGTAAGATTGGTGATACAAATAAAGGGAAAATGCGGAAACTACAAGTTTCTTTCTCCTAACAGGAAAACTAGGGTACAATTGCAAAATTACAGATAATTACTTTACTTGATTCAAAACATATAGGGTACTTCCTATGGACATGAAAACTTTGGCATAAGTTCTAGTTCGTGGCACAAGGAGAGGAAAGTGTCCAAATATTAAAAATTCCCCTTCTTCAAAGAGGAAAATTAAGAAGCACGTTTGAAATCACATATCGTTATGTTACTACTGACAATGATTTGAAATCTATAGGATGGTCGCGGTGGCTCAGTGGTAGAGAGTTCATCTCTGGTGCATGGTACCCTGGGTTCGATCCTGGCTCCCGCCAAGTGAACTTTGTGATGAATAAATACCGTGTGCGTGGGTTTCCTCGAGGTTCTCACGTTTCCTCTCACTTTCTTCATTCCACCATTTCATTCATTTCTCATCATCACCGTCTTCTTTAGCCTAGTCGGCATAACCGTAGGACTTAAAACTCAAAGATTTCATTTGATTTTTCGAAATCTATAGGATACTGTTAGGTAGTGGAGAATATCCTATAGATTCAAAGGAATTTCACGGTGCAAAGGAATTTCCAAAACTGCTAGTAATTACTAATAAATGTCGATACTACTATCTTTTGCACCGTGAATCTTTAATTGGCTTAAACCACAATCACGAGCCACTATAATTAAACAGGAACCTTCCTGTATTCCGCAAAATACCCTAATAACGTTAGCCGCCCTTGGTCTTACATTAAACCTAATATATCAATTGCCACTCTTGGTTCATTTACCTAAATATCAATATATTTAACCACTTATGGCTCCATTCCAACAACAACTCAATTATACATATTAACAATCTCATAGGTACGCTCTTCATTTTCTAAACCATCCTTTTAAACTTAATTACATTCTTCTTTTGTTATACTATCCATATACTAACTTTTAACACTTTTCACTCCCAACATCTTCCTGGATATCACCTAAAAACAAACTGCACAAGCTGAGTCCCAACAGATACTATCTGTAGAATAGTAGCAATAAAGAGGAGACCCCAAAACTCGAAATTTTCCTCTTCATGATGGGAGTTCATTCTTCTTGTAAACATGAAAGCTTTTATATATGAGTCAATCAGAAATACTAGTATTCAATCACATACAGTAGAATGTTTCCTCGGAGAGACGTATTTGAAATTCCATATAAATGTAAGTATTTGGTGTAAGTAAATATAAACCTTATAAAAATGTAAACTTTACCAGTTCATGGAGAATAATAGGACTACAAATATGTTAAAATTGCATATTGAGTTGCTGCTAGTGAAAACTAATAAAAACTTAAAAGGCAGTTCCTACAAACGAGAAAATTTGGAACTTGACATTGAAAAATAATAATTGAATATTTATCACTATCACTATATAATAAACTATTAATGGTCTATCTGCTGCCTTAGATACTGGCTAAATCATTGTAAATGCTTTTAGAAAAGTAGTAATATCTCATCAAAAATATAAATGTGAATTATGGAACCAAGTTCTACAGGTAATACATTTATCACTTTGTTGGGTCAAAAAACGAAGAATAGAGATCTGAAACTATGCGAAGTTCTATTGAAATTCAGAATATGAAATTTGTGACTTTAGTGCTGAGAAGACCTTACCAGGCAAAAGTCTCTCGAAGCTATACTGTTTAGAACTTGTTTTCAGCACTAAAGTTGCAAATTTAATTTTCCGACTTTCGGATTTCCACAGAAATTGCCGTCGTTTTGGATTTTTGTATATATTGTTTCGATACTACATTTCGGATGTTTTTCGTTAGATTACATGGACGGACCTTTGGATTTACGACATCTACTTCTCTGGATTTTTTTTCTTATCGTAAAATTTAATTATGTAGTCTCACGCTTCCTGTAAGCATTTCTGTATACCTTTTTGTTTTATTAAAGAAAAGTGCAAACAGATTCCTTTAACCTCAATAATGAGTCAACATCCTTGTTCGTTACCTTTACCTTTGTGCAAATTGTTAGATTTCTACTTGTGTCTGGCTACGTTTCATTTGTTGGTCGTGTCACTATACTGCGTTTGAGGACATTGCTCACATCCAGTTTATTAGTAAATATTTTGAGCGTCCAGTTAGCACTCCTCTAGCTTACTAAATTGATTGCTTCAGCCACAAGATATTGTCTTGTAATTACGTCGGCATTTATTGACAAGTTGGAATTTGGTGTTTACTTCTTTCTGCTGAGGTTTAGCTTCGCACTTGGTTTTCCTCAGAAAACTACAACTCATGATCATGAGGTGATTTCCGCAGCTTTTGAGGTCTACGATTCCCAAACGTCTTGTCATACTTGACGTCACGAACACGGTGAGGAGGTTAGATTGTTATAGATTGACAATATTTGGAATTGAAGAGGACAGGAGGTGTGGTTTATGCCCCTGTCTGAGAAACAAAACTGGTTGGTTGGAGTTTCTTGGAAAACTTTGATTGAGATAGTGGAACGAACAACAAGCTAGACAAAGAGGAGAGTATGGAGAGTCATCTGTTAAAGAAGGTATAGTAAAAATGTCGAAACATCTAGTGACAACCAGACAAACTCTATTTATGCTAACCTTACCTATCCTTATTTGCTGCACTTTATAAAATGAAATTTGTGTTCGAGTTATTATTTACAATTGCCCATGAGCTACATTCCTAATATTTAAGGTTTGGTTAAGTTGTTATATTTTAATGAAACTCACAATTTTATTCCATCTCTTGATGCTGGTTGTGGAGAGAAGTCCACTAAGTTTGCTACCTATTGGTCATTTAATGACCAAAGTGATAGATATGATTAAGCTGAACTCAACTGCAATTTAGTCATTTTTCAATATTTACAAATTTAGTTTGAAATTTACCGTAGTTGAAACCCTCTTTTGTATTACCTTTGACAGAATTGAAAGTTTCTGCGTAAGTATTCTGAAACGTTGTGAAGTTCCATGGAAATGCGAAAGTCGGAAAATTAAATTTGCAATTTTGGTGCCGAAAGCAAGTTCTAGACAGTATCACCTTGAGAGGTTTTTGCCTGGCAAGTTCTACTCGACACTGAAGTTGCAAATTTTATATCCCGACTTCCGAACTTCAACAAATCTGACATCCTTTCAGGTCTCTTCGTTTACTGACCCAACAAAGTGATAATTGTACGAGCATTTATGATTTCGGTGGGATTATAATTACGTTACTATTATTGAACAGTTTAAATCAATCACTCAAGTTAGGTATTTTTACGTACCAATCATCTTTTGAAAGAAAACACAGAATAAGTAAAAGCAAAGGAAAGGAGGTGTATTGGTCTCATATTTTTAATTCTTCTCCCAAAAGTACCTTTCTTCCTTCAATAGCTACACAAAAGGGCAAAACTAGCTTCATTAAAGCAAGCAAGAGTTCTACTTTAGATCCATTTCCTTTGTCTTGAATGTTTCGTCCGATTCCTCGAAGCTATATATCGATTTCCCATCGCAGACTCAAAGCGTGAAGACTAAACCCGGTCTCTAATTGCACCTTAGAGGATTGCCAATATAGAAATTAGCGGATACAGAGAAAGACATTTCCTTCTTTCAAATTGTAAGATGTCATTTGCGCTTGGTTTTCCTGTTTTAGGAAAAAAAGGAAATTAAAAGCTATACATTTTTCTTCCTTAATTTTTCTCTAAGGGTAATCTCGTTCACTTTAAGGTAATTCATAATGTTGCACCAGAAAAAAGTAAAGGAGATGTTTTGTTTAATTTGCACAATGTAGAAATATATTATATTAACTTTCTCCTGTAACAATATGATAATTGTGTTTGCTTTCTCTGTGCTTCATCTCGCCTTTGATTTCCATGGTGAACATTTAAAATGTTGACTTACCATTATCACAGAATTGAAGGCCTACTTGAATGAAGAGGTAGCGAACTTTGGTCTAGAAATCCCCAAATATCTGTGATATGAGCAGATCAATGACAACACATCACGCCTCTTTAGCCTCTATACTTAATTAAAACCTGGGTTGAGTTGAGTGTTTTCAGTTTAAAGTTCCTTTCAGCAGTGAGGCTATATGAGACGGGACCTACTGATTAACGTCGAATCCGAATCGCATGAGTTCCCGCCGGGAATCGAACCCGGATCTTCCACGCCGAAGGTGCGTACGCTAACCACTTAGCCACAAAGGGGCTCTTAATTAAAGCCTGGTCACTGGCTGCATACCTACCATAATAGCGTAATGTATAATATACTACCGTATACCGTACCGTATTATACCGTAATGTAACGTATAATAAACATTATTTTCTCCATGCTCTTCCTTGTGATGGTTTTCTGTGTATAGCTTGTTAAAGTCATGTCGTTGTGTAAATTGTCCTCCAATTACGTAGCATTACCATTTAAAGCAGAAGATAGTGTGCCTGTCGTCCGCTGCTGTTAACTTTATATCCTTGACAATACAGCTGTTGTTACGTCTAGTAAAGAGTGCCATATGCGTATTTTTCCCAGTTCCTTACTATCAATTTTATGAAAGCAGGACACTAACTGAGTTTAAAGATTAATAACGAAACACTAACAACAACATACGGATGCAGAGAAAATACACGCACATGCCAATAAACAAACATCTTACAACATTAACTGATTGAGGATGTTCAGGGGTGTAGCTAAATTACAACATAGCATTACGTCCATGTGTTTCCAAGTTAGCACGGTTAAACAAGTGGGTGGGACCGTGTAGGGAGAAACAGTGTCACGATTTCGTGACACGTGATCTTGAGTTACGTATATTCCTGATGAAGAAATAACAGCTTTTGATTAATTGGTGGTTAAAGTTTTGCGTTCCTTTTCAGCTTTCGAGAAAATATGAAACGGGACGTACTGTTTAACTTATGGTTTAAACCACTACTTGGGTTTACATCCAAGAAAAGTACTTCTAACTTGGAAGAACCGTGGACCACGAGCACTGAAGGAACGCATATTAGCTACTTGATGTTGAAGAAGCAAGCATATATTTTGTCCCAGAAGCATAAGATAATTAGGGAGTTAGCTGAATGAAAAGGCAGTGAAGTTCTGTTTGGAAATATAAAACAAAAGAAAAAATACACGCCCTTAGCACAAGTCTCTCAGCTTAACGTCCGTTGTTTAACAAGCTTCAATTCTTTTCAGGCCATAAATTTGATGAGTTTAGAAATATAATGTGGATTTTAGTTTAGCGCCCTTTTCAGCAGCGAGGCTATATGAGACGCGGACCTACAGCTTAACGTGAAATCTAATCCACATGAGCTCCAGCCGGGTATCGAACATGGGTTTCCTATACTAAAGGCGTTTACGTTAACCAAAGTAAATATTGTATCAGAATTTTCATTCAAATCGGAAACCCTTTTAAATGGGTAAATATGATATTTGACAGTGATTTACTTGCATTTCTTAATATCCTAAGAACCCACCAATTTTGTGAATCACTCCATAAAAGTCATCTAACCGAGAGAAATGTAAATTTTAATGTAATTGTTTAATTTTATACCTCAAATTACTATTACACCGCATATATAAGAAAAAGTTTTGAATATTAAATACTCCATTTGCTCGTCAAATAACCACGTCCATTCTTGAGTGTTTAAAAGAAACACTTCGTTTCTCAATTGCGTTTACCTGTTAAATTCAACTAGTTATATTTATTTTATTTTCATATTCGAGAAATATTTTGTGCTAGTTTATATGTATCGAAGTATAGAGAACAGCATGTTGATTTTTCTTTTTTTTTTCACTTCAGGTGTCTTGGGTTCGGCATCGTGACATTCATCTGCTGACCGTGGGCAGGTATACTTACACAAGTGACCAACGTTTCCGTGCCATCCACCAGCCTCATTCCGAGGACTGGACGCTGCAAATCAAGTACCCTCAACACAGAGATTCGGGAATTTATGAGTGCCAGATCAGCACAACTCCTCATATGAGTCATTTCATTCATCTCAACGTTGTTGGTAAGTATAATTTCTTTGATTAGCTAAGTCATAGTTAACAAGTACATTGGACATTGTCTTATTTTTACATATTTTTTTATACAGTATAACACACTGGTTATTATAAAGCAATGCATTTGGAATATGTAATGTACGAGTAATTGTAAGTAAAATGACCTTCAAATCAACATGGTCTGTTGGTTCGTCTAGATAAGGCCTGAGAAAGTTATTATTACACTGGTATTGCGAAGCTGAAAACGTGAATTGTTCAAGTCTTTTTTTCAGTATACAAAACTAAAAAGAGGGCAATGGTTTTCACACCTAACTGACTATGATGAAACTAAGAGTAAAATGATGGTTTATATATATTATCTGGCTGTGGTGGAGCTGAATAAGGTAGATAGTGTTCTTCAGATTTATGATTTAAAGTTAATTTTTGCTACATAACTGGTTCTACACTGAAAAGTAATATTGAGAAGTCAACATGTACTGGGGGAGAACAGCTATTCAGTGCTAAGATTTTTTTTATCGGAGTAACAACAACATTCTGGCTATACTTACAAGGGGCATCACCCAAATATCCAGCTCCAATTTCAAAGAAATTTTTGTTTCTGATAGAACAAATTTGTTTCTGATTGAATGAAAGTGAAGTTTTGAAAAATGAAAACCATAGCATGTGACACCTAATTTTAATAACAAACTTTCCTCGCGAATCTTAAAAATGTACTAACTTTAGAAAACATGAGCCATGGCGACAATTGCAAAGTGCCAGTTGGAATCTTAAAAGATGCGGTGAAAATTAGAAGTGTTGCCAATTTGAAGATCGAATAATGGTCGTTTGGTGCAGGTTAGAAACAGTCCTAAATTCATACTGGTTAACTATAGAACAAAAATAAGCATACCATTAGATTTTTTTGGAAAATTTGCTAACAAAATGACGTGCCACATGCTATGCTTTCCATTTTTCAAAGCTTCACTTTAATTCAAAATGGCGGATTTTAAGATGGCTGCCGTCAAAGTCATACCTATCATACTTCTTTCCCCTAGGTCTTATATGTATCCACATGGTTGTTCTTCACTTTTTTCATTAACACTCCGTTTACAAAGGGTAGTAAGGGACTTCTGCAGTAATCTCTAATAACCGCATCACAACTCTTAAAAATTATATATATATATATATATATATATATATATATATATATATATATAATACAAAACAAGCACCATGGCAAAAATTTATGTCATTATAAATAACGCATACATGCTCTCTATCAGAAAAATATCATTGAAATCGGAGCCGGACACTTGGGTGATGTCCCTTACTAGTGAATATCGGAAAAATTACTGAGATTATCTCCTTTTATATGTGCACTGGAAACATGTTCAATAAGTTTAGTAAGAATTGCATCATTAGTAGATCATTTCTCAATGGTTGACCTTCTCAATCATCTAATGTGACCTTTATGAATTCCGATTACTGGATTATCTGAAAGTAATGTTTTATTGTGCTTACATTCATTCAAGTATCGATTTCAGTAAAGACATCTCCAGAGGTTATCTAGGATACGTATGAAAATAATACCTATATGAAGAAATACATTAACGCAGCAAGCTGTTCTGCGATTTCATACTGTCCGGAACATAGCAAGGGGTGGGCGTCACAAGATGCAATGGAATTACTCCTAGTAATCTCAGAAATGAAACTAGATTAAATTTATATTCTATAGTGTTGCATAGAAATAAATATGACCAATTCTAAGCTCTATTGCTAAAACGCCATAACTGAATGTCCGTTAAACCTTCGTAAGAGTAAAAAGAATTTCAAAAACACAGCGTGAACTGCGTGCATAATTCCTTTTGCAGTTTCAGAAGCAAACATGACTGGGAAATTTGTGAACTTGCTATATGGGAAGCCATGCCGATCTGGTCATTTAGCAGAAGAAATGCAACTAGCGTATCACACTAGAGTTTATAGTATGGTATGCTTGAGAATGCAAACGCTTTTAGTTTACCTATATACCCCATAATTTTAACACTAACGTTTCTGGTGTTTCTTGCGGACAAAAATGCATCTACGCTATGATAAAGAACATTCTAGTTGTAATAAAGTGTGATCAAGTTTTGCGTTTAAAAGTATCTTACTTCTGCTGAATTTGACTTGTTTCTTGTTTCCTGAATCATCGCCAGGTAATTATGATATACTGGATGAATTGTATTATTGTGACGAAATAAATTAGTAAAAATAGTTTCATGTAAAATGTTTCATGCAATCATAGAACGATACCGAATATGCTTGAAAAAGTATCATGGTTTTACTCAAGTCGAATTTCTTGATACAATAGTTTACTTTTCAGATATGCATTTAACAGCAAAACCACGAGAACCTTTGCATAATCCGAGCTTCATTTTTTTGAATATGTGACTTAATAGAACAAAGAAGAAGAAAATTCTCATTACTTGAAACGGATCAAGAGTTCCTATGAGTGGAAACTAACAGCTTTCCGCAAGAACGTTGTTGCAAAATAACTTGCGTCAAACAATCTTTATTATACTTACTGGGTAAATGTGTATTTACGAAATAAATTAGTAAAAATAGTTTCATGTAAAATGTTTCATGCAATCATAGAACGATACCGAATATGCTTGAAAAAGTATCATGGTTTTACTCAAGTCGAATTTCTTGATACAATAGTTTACTTTTCAGATATGCATTTAACAGCAAAACCACGAGAACCTTTGCATAATCCGAGCTTCATTTTTTTGAATATGTGACTTACTAGAACAAAGAAGAAGAAAATTCTCATTACTTGAAACGGATCAAGAGTTCCTATGAGTGGAAACTAACAGGTTTCCGCAAGAACGTTGTTGCAAAATAACTTGCGTCAAACAATCTTTGTTATACTTACTGGATAAATGTGTATTGCTGTAATCATGTTTACGGAGCAACTTTGATTTTGAAATAGTTCGATCATTCAGAAAAAAAGAAAGAATGCTAGCGAACCCTAAAGTGTTTAACAGAAAACATTGCAGACATGAGGGAATACAAATTAACTTTCCATCATGTGTTTGAGCTCTGACAACTTTAATACATATATTGACTATTCTTGAATAGAAGAAAATTAATCAATAATAATAGAAACAAATATAAATTATCAGGTTACAATATTGACAACGTATTGACCACGTATCATCTTTTTACATCATAAACTTAAAAAATGGTAGTGTTATGTAGTTATACAAATAAGTGCTATTAATAAACATAAAATTATCTAATAAAATCATATCGATTTAGATAGATTGCGTATTAAGTTATCATAAGTTTAAGTAATTTATTAGTTTTAAAATTTCATCATCTCTTTTTCCTCCTAAATGTGCTATATAAAGACATCTTTTATGTACCTCATGAATAAAGTTTATATCTCTTTCACCTACGATGTAATTACTAATTATTGCCCTATTTGAAATAATGCATGGGAGCAGTGAAATTAAAGAGAACATTTAAATTTATGAAAAATTTTATTTATGAAATTTATGAAAAATGCACAAAGAATAAAAGGAGATCCAGAAAATTAATCCTAAATATAATTTGACTTTCTGTAATTTGAAGATTAAGTGAAATAATTCATCTATGTTAATGAAGATATACACCTGAAACATTTTGGTTTGTTTTAGAAAATTAACATATTTTATTTAGAATTTGTATTATACATGTAATAATTTTATTTCTAACGTTGAAAATGCTTTTGTAGTTCGTTTTCAGTAATTCACTACCAATAATAATAGTAAAATTTTAATCTTGAATAGTTGTGAGCTGTTACTAATAGCAGATGTAAAATCAATGTTAGATGCACCTCTAAGAGATTATAAGTTGATTTATCATTCATATTCGAGATATTACCATTCTTTGTTTACCATCTTCATAAAAATAATATACGAATTCATACAAGTTTTGGGGTACATTCTTATTTAAAATGACTTATCGTGAAGCACATTTTAACAATCAGAAAATTTTTAGAAGATGAGTTATAATAGTTTACATCAATACACAGGAGGCCCAGATTCGATCTACGGTGCAAACTATAAAGTTTGATCCAAACCTTAGACCAATGTTACAAACAGCTTTAGTTCTCAAACGATACATTAAATCTAAATGAAGCAAATCTCATTATAGCTAAAATCTGAGTACTTAATTGATCATATAAAAGTTAATAATATAAGTCAAAGATATAATAATATAAAAGTCAATTCTGTAGAGTCTTCTAACTTATTTTTCGATTATCTTAGTTGAGGTTTCTACAATTGTATATAATATGATTTATGAATACAGAAAAAGCTGAAGGAAGTCGTTGAGAAAAGGGAGACAAAGCTTATGCCAACAACTATTGACGATCAATGTTAGGTTACATGATCCAAAGTTTTAAGGGGGGAAAAACTATATTCAAACAAAACAAATTTATTTGATCTTGCAAGTTTCAATCAACAGCCAACTATATGGTAGTAAAATTATCTTGCTTGTTAAAAGCACAACCGACCATATATGCCTCTTTTAAGGGGATTTCGTTTTTTGTAAACTGTATGTTTAGAAGATTACACATTCTTACTAGCCAATGATCTATTGAAAATAAGTAAAAATCCAACTAACGTACAATCATGAGTGCCACAGTATTCACTTCAAATTTGGAAAAGGTTTTAATTGAAACGTGCCATTAAAGTTTATAAGCGATTTATGTCTGAAACATGGAGAAACAAGCGTTTGAAGCACAAAGAAAAGATTCTTTATACATGGAAGAAGGTTTAAGTTGGGTATGTAGGAATAGGATGAGTGTCGTGCTAGGTATGAGTAAGTAGGATGCAACATGTAATATTTTCCCCGCCTTTAGTTTTTGCATCGATAGTAATACATGCATAATAAACTCTCTCTTTAATTTGCGTTGGGTTGCTGAGATTGAAGTGTCCGATGTAGAAGTATCTGTCGGAGAGATTAAAAAAGAAAACTACAATACTTGGTTATCAAAGTAGTTTCTGGATGCAACAACGTACTTTTGCCATCATCAGCAAATGATCGGATTAGAAGACGAAATAATTATGACCTCTGCAATGCGAGGAAACCCTAAAATGTACCTCGCACCACTTAATCATTAGGAACTTCTTTCCTGTCAATAAATGATCAAGTTGCTGGAAGAGATAGTAGTTGGTGGAAGAGATGTCAGGAGAATCCAGTAAGTGAGGAGGTATTTTATATTTCAACTAATCGTGCTTTGAGCGACATGTGACTGCGATCCACATTTCATCAGAAGTGACAAATCGATGTAACAAACCTTTCAGATTACTTCTCATGTCCACAGAAGTGTGCATCTAAAGACTCCGATCCTTTGTAACACCCATGAGTCTAACTTCTTTTCATAGGATCACATTGAATGGAGTAATATTACTTATTGAATGGAGTCACTGAGAAAGAGAGGAATTATGATTAACTTTGACTGCAATTTCACAAGCATTTTTCCTAGAGCCCGCTTTCACGGCACTGCATGTTGTTGATCTTTGGCCACAAGGTTCATTTTTCAATATTGTGCTATTCCTGGTCCAGACACACCGTTAATATTTTGCTGTGCAGAATGTGCTAGTTTAAATTTTTTTTAAGAAATAATGCGTGCAACTTTATGTTCACAAAACCCTGTTCAAATGATTGGGCACCTAGCCTGTTTTGTAAACATATACGTAGTTTATGACATCCTACTCGTGACCTTGTTCCTTTCTTTGGTTGCATCGCAGAAGAAAATTTCTTATGGGACATAAAATTGACATTTCAATTGCACCAAACCAATATCATATCCCTAAAAGTGTTGCCTCTGACGAGACGTATGTCTCGCCTACTTTCTTCTTCCTCAATAAATCAGTACCAATAATGTTAATAATATCTAGTTTTTACATTCATTTCTTTAACATACAAAGTACAGTTTTTCACATTAAATATGGCTCAACCCCTTCCATACAAGCCACAAAATAAAATAAAATCTTGAGTAAGAAAGACTTCAGCATTGGAAAGAGATTTTTATCTTAATGCATTAAGGGGAGATAAAAGGCAAGTATGAAATAAGCTAAGATATATTTCAAAGCTTGAAACCATTTATCAATTCCTAGAAAGATTGCTACAATAGTATTTCTTTCATTATTGGAGAAGAACGAAGCAGTAAATGCATATTTTATTGCTTTTAATTATTCCCGAAGTATTAGCAGAAAAGAGCGAGAAATTCGAGATAAAATAAAAGGAAAAATATGAGAAAGGATGGAAATTTTATACAAATTTACGATCTTTTCAACACTTTTTTTATACCTATCTTTTTATGCTAAGTTTATTTTTTTCACTCCTTTATCTGACGCTCTCGTGTATTCTCGTATTTCTTTCCTATGTACGGAAAGCTTAAGTCATGAGATTCTCTTAAGGGAGGTGGAGTGATGCAGGGTTCTCTTCTTGAAAGCTGACTACATCCTTTTCTCCTGCTTTCGTTTCTTACTTTCTTTTCTTCTTATTTCTTCCTTGCTTCTTCCTCTTCCGCACTTTCTTTTTCTTTATTTCGTTACTTTGGTGGGAGAACTAAGTGAGAGGAACGCATAAATCACATCATTTTATTGCAATTTTGAGGAATGTATTTGTCCCGTTCTTTTTCTTACTTTCTCGTCTTTTCTTTTCGAAATCACAATGACATTCATGTATAGCTTAAAAATGTGAAATGTACAATCTGTCTTTACAAGGACGAAATATTTCAAAGGTTAGGAAAATTTGCTGGAACTCTTATTATTGTAGATATGAAATGTGTTGTAGTGTCCTTGTTTCCACTCATGAGATATTTCAACTTACGTAAATAATAATCACAAAATATTTACAGTGTAGAAACATTTTAATCTAAAACAAACTTTATGCTGATATATGTAATATGTTGTTTACAAATAAACATAGTATGGCATTAGTTCAGGTTCGAAAATGAAATAAAATTCTTGGTTTAACAATGCAAATACAGAACTAATTTTCGGTGCACAAACTACACACTGTATTGAAAAGACTTTGTAGGACATAAATAGTTTTTCATAAGATTTTGAATCTACAGATTATTCAAACTTAATATGTTTTAATATAGAAATAAATGTCTTAATATAAATTATAATGTAATTTCTAGTTTAATGTCCCACTTTTACCACCAAGGCTAACGAAGACGGTAATGAATAAAATGCTGAATTAAAGAAAGCAGGAATAAACAGGAGAACCCCAAAAATCACACGCGCATGGTGTTGTCTACCACAAAATCTGTTGGCTGCGAGCTGGGATCGACCCAGGGATCGAACGCACAAGAGATGAGGCATATCACTCGAACTATATTGTGATGTTTATTAGTAACTTATTAGCCTTACATCACAATATATGTGTTGAATTGTTGGTTTTGGGTCAATAACTCATACTTTCTATTACTGTAGTAAATAAAATAGCACGAACACTTCTTATTTATGTATTACTTGAACTAAGATCAATAATACATCCACACTACTAGCAATGTTACAGCATACAGAAGTACCCTTGAAAAGTGTTAGTACATGCAGAAATTGCGAATTAAATCTTCGAAAGCTCATACTGGGAATTGAATTTGAATTAAGTCTCGTTCGGCAGTCTAGATAAAACTATCACACAGTATAGATGGTCAGGGTCTTACAATTCCACTGTGTAATTGTAGTGATAATATCATTTCATTATATCCTCACTCTTAATACCTATAAGGAAGATGTAACTTTTCAAGCCCTGCTATTTTCTTAGAAATGAAGTTCTCTTGAAATTCTAAAAGCGATAAGTGATATAAACTAGTGAGTGGAAGATGATGAGATAAAAATAAATTTTACTAAAATAAACGCATTAATAACTTCAAAACGAAAATAACCATATATTTACCACCACAAACTGACATAAAATGGGCGTCTTTCCGCGCGACTTTCGACCGCGACGAATAGTTGCCTTTCCGAGCAGTCGGCAAACAGCCGGAATTGAGCATTAAATGCGTCGGCGCCGCCGTCGAAAAGAGGCCGGCATAAGGAGTCGGCAGAGGATCAGAAAGAGGCCTTTCCGCCTGTTTTGCCGACTCTGCCGGTCGGCAAAGGGTCGGCAAAGGGCAGTTTATTTTACGATTTTTGACCGCTTGCCGCCTCAGCAAAAGGTTGGCAACTTTGAACAAATAGATCGTCGTGCCGCCGCGGACGAGTGCCGACTGCCTCCGGCAATTCCTCTTTCTTACAGCGACTTCGTGGTGGGGTTTATATTTAACTGTATTATCACGAATTTTGACATGGTACAGCTACGGAAAATAGTTGAAATCGACAGCAGCGAGATACGAGCAACTCCAATATGGAGATAATTTTAACATGTTAGAGTAAAATTTCCTTTTTCTCTTTTTGTATATTAATAAATAACAGTAAAAATAACAATTAACGTTTTACATAGATGCTAGAAATATCACAGATCGTAGATTGCATTATGGGACAAAGTCATTTTAAAGTTTGATAAGCTTTCACGATGGTGATAGAAAAGCTACAATATAGATAATTACTTTACCTACGTTATTTTGACAATGAAGGAAAATATTACAAAATCGGAGAGATCTCTAAATAACCTTTCCTCCATTTTTGTTATCCTTTGGTTTCCACTTGAATCTTTCTTTATGAGCTTTATTCTTAAGACATCAGACTCGAGTTTAGTTGCTCTTCTTCACCGTGGAAGAAATTTGATATCGCCATAATATATATTCCGATACGATTCTTAGGTCATCTGCTGCAAATTGAGAAATTTCATGCTCTCTGTTCCTGGACTAACTCCTTCATGTTGTCGCAGCTGTATTTATTCTGAACATATATACCAATTTTACATTATTATTTTTGCACCCCTGTTTTGTAATCGTCTTTACCCACGCTCATATCTTTTATATTGCAATTTCTTCTCAAAGATTCCTTTAATGATTTTTTCTTATTTATTTACCATCAATATCGTTCTTTTCTTCTCTTAATTTGCTTAACACTTCCTCATTCGTTTTCACCCAATTAATTTTCACATTGTCTTTACACCCACATTTGGAAAGCCAATAATAGCTTATCGTCAATTTGGGTAGTGCTTACATTCGTTCTAATTATGTCTATATGAAGCGTTTGATAAGATCGGTTCAGTATTGCACCTTCTTCTCCGGTTAATAATCTTTCGATCGGTTTGACACAGCTTTCCGTTCTTCCTTATCCTAAACCAGACATTTTATTTACATGTACATTTTCTTTCCTACATCTTGTATAATCTAGCCCTCTTTCTTCAACCTGGTCTTCCCCTAGGTATATTTCATTCTGCCTTTTCATTCATGGCCAGCAGGGTGATTCCTTTTTGTCTAATAATCCCTCTAATCATCCTGGCTCTCTTCTGCGAAATGTTGTTCCGTATACTCCCCTATTTTCCTATCATTTCCAATACTCTTTCATTTACGTTATCCACTCATTTCACTTTTAACATCCTTCTACAGCATCATATTTCGAAGGCTTTCCACTCCCCGTTTTTCATCTTCTCTTAGAGCCCATCCTCAAAATCATTACAGCGCTACACCCCATACACACGTTTTTACCAAACTTTTTCTTGTATTCCACGCGATGATCTCTGTAAAGACTTGTCGCTTTCATTGAAGAGTTTCTTCGTTTCTGTTACTCTAAAGTTTGCATTTTGTTTGCACATATTATAGCTTATTATTTTACTCCCTAAGAAACAGAATTACTGTTTCTTTTTATCCAAGCGATTTTCTATTTTGTTCTTTGTTTTTCTTGTTGTTTCGTTACTTGCACAACTCATAATTTTTGTTTTGCTCTTGCTGAACTCACACACTGCACAATCTTCTTCCTAAAAACTTTTTTCGTTATTACTTCTAGTTTGAGTTTCTCGTCAGCACTTCCTCATTCGTTTTCACCTAATCTATAAAGAAAGTTACGTCTATAGTTGATACACATGACTAAAATCCGAACATAATTGCTTCTGTCTTGTTTGAAGTTAATTTTCATCTCTTTTATTTTTGTCAGTCGTTTTTGGTCTTTTCTGCCTTCTTAATTAACGATTCAGATTCCAAAATAAAAATCACTTCATCTGCACAGAGTAACCTAATGATTCTGTTGCTAACCATACAGCATCTTCCACATGTAACGTTTCTTTGCTGTTCCTTATCCGTTTCGAACTTTCTTTCCAATTACACTTTTCTCTGTCAGTTTTTCCGCTTTCTTGTTGATTGATATGCACATGAACTTCTACAATCCTTCAATCTTTCCATCCCAAGCAACATCCTTAGAGCTTGCGTCAAAATTTTTCACTTTGCTCGAGTGAAAGCCTTTGTTAGATTGATAACTATATATAACACTGCATGTCCTTGTAGGTTACATGTTTTGGGGTTCTACCACTTTCGATCCTAAACCTAAGCAGAATTATTGATAATTTATTAATGTAAATGGATCATGCCTAAGTCTTACTCGGTAATATTGAAGTAATTCCACCAAACTATCTAAACAAGTGTTATATTTATATTAAAGTAGAATGTTTTAAAGCAAAATTTGCCATACATTTGGAATGCTCAACTTTTTTCTACTACCAATACACATCTTTTTTAAATGCAGTAAAGTGACAGCAAAACTATATAAGCCCAGGAGCGAAGGTGTTAAACATCCTATATCCAAACCCAAACTGCTTACTCTATTTATTTTTTCATACATTATTTTGTTCAGTATTTATAACATAATATTTGACGAGTATAATATGAGACTAATTGTATTGTAGTTCTTACATTTATCTATTTCGATTTCTTGGACAATTGCATAATTATTGTCTCCAGAAATCTCCTGGTCCATTCCTCGTCTCATACAGAATCCTGTAAGAAAAAAAAACTTTTCTCTCCAATATTTTCCGAATATCTTATTTGGCATATCGTCATTACCTTACTAACACACACTACATGCATCTTTCGCTTCGTAATTGCCCACTAGAGCTCACAAATTTCTATCAAAGTATTATTATTAGTAGTAGTAGTAGCAGTAAAGCAGTAACAGTAGTAGTAGTATTTTGAGATCACGTTTCCTCCACTAACATAGTATTTTTCTCATGTTCGTCTCATGTTTCACATTTACTTCTCTTTTACCTTGTAGCTACATTTCTCACAACCTAATTTTCGCGGACAACAGTTTCTCCCAAAATATCACCATCCCAAAGATTGGAATAGGAAAATAAATAGCCCTGAAATCTTTTAGCTCATGACAGACACTTTTAAATAGTTTTCTCTCCCTATGCCAACTTACGCTGCTTTTCATTTCACAGTATTTTAAACGTTGAATTTGCTCTGACTGTGCCTGAAATTGAAGTTAACTATCATACGAATCATTATGATTTTCGCCAAATTCGCTATTGGAATATTTCCAAACTTCTTTCAGAACATTCTTTATCTGATTGCTCAAGTTAGACAATGTGCTATAGGTAACCTCTCTGATAGAGTCTACTGCCAAAAATAGCTGTAAATGCATAATCCTCCCCATTCGACATAATGGAAATTTCTAGATAAGGGTGGCGTCTTTCAGGATTAAAAACTAGATAAAGTAAAGAATACTTCACTACTTAAATTAGCTATTTATCTTTCTTATTGACCTTTTTCCTAATACTATGTTATATTAAATCGATTATTTAACCTTTGCCCTAATACTAGTTACGGCAATGCAATAAATGCTATCTCATTTGAAGGTGATGTAATATACTTTTTGTTGTTATACGAAAGCTGATTGTTGTCGACGTATTTAGAAGAAACGAAGATAACATTTTAATATTTATATTGTGACTACATCGTAACGTGATAATACCCTCAATACTTCCTAGAAAGGTATATCTTACGCACTACTTGCTTATCATTTACTATATTGATTGCTTGTAACCTGTTAGAGACATTGCTTCTTTACTTAATCCTTTAAATACTTAAGACGTATATACTCGTCTTGCCAATTCATTTTATGCGTATGACGGATTTATATGTCGGTTATTTTCTTTGCCTGTACGCAACTATGACGATCTAAATGCCTTAAATTTACATTGTTGAAAAAAAAATTGAAATTTTTGAGCTTAAGATCCCACGATTATGCCTATTAGGCTAAGGTAGACGATGATTAAAGCAAGTGTATGATGATGGAAGAGAGAGATGTATGATGATGCAATGAAAAAGTGGGAGGAAACAGCAGTATTCCGATAAAACCTACGAGCATGATGTTGTCCACCACCAACTTACTTGGCCGGGGACAGAACCAGGGACCCCACGCACCAGAGGTAATCGCTCTACCACTGAGCCACCGTGCCTCCTCACATTATTGAATTAATTGCAGTTTTATCCATAAGAAAGATCACGATTTAGTAATTTTTTGCTCATTTCTCATACTTGTTCTTGTATTTGCATTGTATTTGAAAGATATTTAAAAAAAACATCTTAACGTTCCTCAGTGGAAAACTATCTGTGAAGCTTCTTAATTTGTGAGTGATAGTTGAATATAGTCACAACACGTTCTTTGAAGCTTGTGTTCTTTATTGTTTCATTTCATTTAGTTTAATAGTGTAGGTTATGAATATTTGAAACAATATAATGAAAGAAATTTATACGGTCGTGTCATCCGCTAGGCTATTAGCCATTGTAAACATTCGACTCTTAAGTTCAGGGATGGAATGGAAGGTGTATGGGGGTGTGTGGTGTATTCTCGCCTAATAGTTTTAGAATTCGGCGTATATTCACTTTAAATCACGAATATAACGGAAGATATAAAGGTGGGTATAAGCTACATTTTTGAGAACAGTTAACCATGTACCTATCAAAAATTCTGGTAATACACAACTGCTAAGAGCTTAAGCGCACAAAGTAAATAATTATTTTAATAGATAATTTCCCTTACTAGACTTCATAACTATGCCGTGCGTAAGTGGGAAGTCTAATAGAACAACTTCTCTATGTCCGTCTTTCAGTTTGTTTTTCGACAAGTATCGGAGTACAAACGGTAAGATATATCACAAAATATTCTCTGTTATTAACACAGAGTACCAATAATGCGTTCCATCTTCATGTATATAACTCTGTTGGAATCATAAATGGTAGAAAATTATCATTCCCAGCTGCAAAATTGAATACACATAAAGCAAAAAACGGTAAGAGATGACAATAAATGCTTCTGGTATGTATCATAAACGTTCCGGAATATATCAATCTCCACCTTGAAGTCTTTATTATAGATAGAACTGGTAGAGGAGGAGTGGTAGCTCAGCTGATGTAGTGTGGTTGTGCAGTCCGAGGTGTTAGATTGATAATCGTGATTGAAGGTTTGGGCCTGTCTATAGAGCATGATTGGATTGTTACTTGTTCTTGAAGTTCCTGTGTGTATGCCCCTTTATTTATTTATTTATTTATTTATTTTTTGATTAAGTAGAATAGAGTAAACGTATGAGTAAGTAGACAAATGTGTCAATTAGGGTGAACTATTTATTTATTTAAAAAGCGAACAGAGCACTCAGTTTGTTGCGAGAGGTCTTTAACGATCTCAGATGTGTAGTGGACATTATTATGTTCATGTGTTTTCTCATCTCTCGTTTCCTCCTACATCTCACTCCATCAAACCCTTTCATAATCATTGAATTTCATGAATCATCCGTCTTCTTTAGTTTAATGTGTAACAGTGTAATCAAAAACTTAACAATATTTTAGAAATGTTAAACTTCACTACTTCCACTTTCAAAAGTGGTTTCCATTGAGTAACATGGCTAGAAACACCAAGAAACTTTTTTTTAAAAAAAATAAATATCGTCTCAAAAACGTCGCACAAGTAAGTTTTATTTAATTTCTTTATTCTATTGAAATTGAAAATCAAAGATACGTACAACATTCGGTTTCAATACCGTCAGAGTATAAAATGAAAATTATGTCCTTACTTCAAGAAACATTATGTCTAAATTTCGAACAATATACTAAAAAAAAACATTCAGCATCTTTAATTATTAAATAAGACAGAACAAATGCTTCTTATAATTAAATATTTTGTTGTTATTATTGTTTGTTGAAGTTTCCATTTCAGCACCTTGGCTAGATGAGACATTCAGCTATAGTTTAAGGTGATATTCGTACTACCATAAAATACTCAAATTTCTGTAACTCCGGGAATCGAACTCAGGACACCATGCACGGAAAGCACGCGCGCTAGCCACTAGATTAGCAAGTAGGACTCTGGCTAAATGTATTTAATTCAAGAGTGCATAGCAGAAAAATGAGAGGCGAATACATTTCAATAAGTTTAGTTCCCGAATCTATAAGTATTTATGTTAGTGAAACGACACATTCGTAACTAAGATCCTTGTTTGTTAAAACCATCTAGAATCTAGATTGATTAATCTATGTTCTCTTCAGAGGCCAGGCGCATGGGACAACAATCCTAACTGTTGTCCTTCAATCGTCGACGCAATTATTTGAGAGCGTTTCAGTTTAGTCTCCGCAATCACTCATCATAGATAATTCCTCAGTGGACGTGGCGGCAAAGTCAACTTTTGGAATCAGCCTGTTCGTTGTGCTGTGCTTCTGGGCGAAGAGGTTGTAGTCATGGCAACTGGCGCAGAGGCGAAAAACGGCCGAGCACTCTCTTCGTATACAATTTTCCCAAGCTCCTCCCTTTTGCTACTGTCTGCATTATACTAGCATTAATAACAATATATTGCAGTATATAAATCAAACATATTTTTATATTTTTAGTCGGCCTACAAACAAAATGTAAACACTAGCAAATAGGAACAAAATGTAAATAATAGGAATTTTCTTTCAATATAATTTACGTATAAAGTTTTTTTTCTTTTTTTAAGAAAGTGGGTAAAGGTCTCAGTATCCATGCGAAAAACATGGTTTCAGCTATCATGACTGCATATGATTCGGATTCCACATTCATAGTTATTAATTTATATGTTAATTAAGTATTTATTCGGTGGCTCAGTGGTAGAGCGTTCACTTCTGGTGCATGGAGACCTTGGTTCGATCCCAGCTTGAGCTAAGTGAGCTTCGTGGTGGACAAACCTCGTCTGCATGGGTTTTCACGGGGTTCTTTCATTTCCTCCCACTTTCTTCATTCCACAATATAATTCATTACTCATAATCACCGTCTCCTTTAGCCTAGCCGGCATAAGCGTGTGATCTTAAACTTAAATACTTAATTTCATTTTACGTATTTATTGGATGCTGAACAGATCAGTTGCAGATATGAAGATTCAGCAGTAGAAATTGATAGTTACAATTCATGAATTTCTGTTATAGGGCATATCCTAGATTATATATTGAAAGTGTTGTTTTATATATACATCAAATATGTCTATTACGTAGTGGCAACTTTCATTTGGACGGTATTATACAAAGAGTACATTCTTCTATTAGGCGTTATACAGTATTTAATACATTCGTCATCTGTAAGCTGCGATGAATTGTGGAATTTTAGTAGCTACAAGCACATTTTCCTATTTGGAACATAGTAGAAAATTTCTCATAGTAATATTCGAAAATCTGTCTCTCAATGTATATCAATTTCTTAAAAAAGAAAAAAAGAAACAGAAGTGAATTAGTTCTCCTTGTTCTAAGAGAATGCAATAAGTATATTGGCAAAGGTGTAACTTTTCTTCTCAAGTTCAGAATAGATTTCTACGTACTTACATATAAAATAAATTGAAATTGAAATTAATTCAAATTAGGGCATACTTTTCTTTCTTTCTTTCTTTTGTATATATATATATATATATATATATATATATATATATATATATATATATATATGTGTGTGTGTGTGTGTGTGTGTGTACTAGGATTCCATATTACAAACTCATATTATTGCTTAAGAGTTACATATGGGGAATTAGCGTTCTTGAACTAATTTTCAAGTTCCATTACGAATCCAAGATTTGTAGAAGCCTAATTTGCAATTCGAGATTCAAATGGGTATCAAACGTGAAATTAAAAAAAAAAAAAAAAACTGTACATGAAATTACGCAGTTTATTTTCAAGAGATTTTAGAAAATGGCGAAAGATATAGTAAAGTCTCTGAATAATGGACACAGAAGTGACATGAGTATTTGGCCGTACTTGAAAAAAAGAAATGAAATATTTTAGTCTAACGTGCATACCTGAGAGATTACACAGGTTTAATTGGTTAGTACTAACGTGGTAATTATATGCATTATTCAGTAAATACATTAGTTATAAATGTGATTACGGTATAGGATAATATCAAAATACTGTACACAATATTCTAATTACTTTGAGAATAAAGGGGAAATACTACTTTGTAAAAAAAATGCAAATATTGCTTGAGGATGTGAGTATGTAGGTGCGTCCTACTGTATCCAGGTGTAGCTTTCGAGAGAATGCACGACGGTAAAAGAAAGATAAATATATTTGCAAACCAAGTCATATATTTACTAACACGACTTTCGTAAAGAGTCACCACTGAGTGTTTATGTTGTAATTTTATCCCCAAATACGTGTATGCTCTTGAAAAAATCCCTTAACCCGTATACGGACTGTACTAAAAGTTACGCAACATCACCACACAACATTTTTACTGAAAATGTAGGTAGTACCCATTAATCATGACGATATATCAATTTTTACAAGGAATGTCTAAAGTAATTGTTTTCCATGTACATCTTTTGACATTAGTTTCGTTTTGAAATTTTCTTGTAATTGGTAGATCAATTGGAGCTTCTCATTGTCGGGAGAAATTATGGGAAACTTCGTTATCTGTGATAAATACGTATGAACAGAGAACAATTTCTCCCTTTATGAAAAGGTTATTAAAACGTCGAAGAAAAAGAAGCCTTTCAGTGACCGTAAAATGGAGTATTCTGGTCGGTAATATTACACACATTTTACTGACGCAGAAGTCTGTCTGTATTATGAATTGAAAGATGTTCGTTAAGGAAGTTTTACTAAATATTAACCTGTTTGAATGTTGCTGATTGCTTAGCAGTACATTACTAAAGTATATGACGTCACATGCTATGTATATACTGTAAGTATATGTATTATTTATTGTAAAAAGTTGGAAAGTCTAGCATTTTTTTCTGTATCAGTCCATTCTTACTCGATGCTCTGTCACGTCACAGTTTACTACTTATATTCTCAGTAAAGCGCAGAGAGAAAACAAGGAGAACATATCAAGGCTAGCGTTGATAGAAGTTAGTGATAACAGACAAACAAGGCGTAATCGATGGTCTTGCAGATACACTATTCGTATCTACCAACACTTAATATATTTAATTCACCTATTTTGTTCCTTCTTCTTTTTGCTGACACTGTTCTATTCTGAATCTGATTATGAAAGCCCGCCCATACGTCAATGCCACTCAGTTGGGAATCACTTTTCTATAGTATTTTCTAAGCATTAAAAAGTTTTAAAATATTGAAAATGAGTAATGAAAATATTGAGTATATCTTCACATGGGAAATATTGAAAAAAAAGTAATAGGGAAACATGGCTGAACACATGCTTCATTTTAAAGATACATTCTTCCGAGACGGGATTATACAAGAAAAATCCATAACGCATGAACAAATTGTCGGATCAAGGTCAAGTTAATTGTTATTTTAAATTGTAGATTCCTTTAGTATAATGTTGGATGTGAAGCAGGAGAGGTTCAAGTGTTAGTCTCAACTTAAAGGAAGAAATTGATGCGGTATTATTCTACAAAAGAAAGATGGTAAACTAGCAATTGTGTAATGGAAATGGAAAAGGCTGAAAGTGCCACAAAGTAAAATTTCCAGTATTCAATAAAAACTTCCTAAAACTGTACTTTATCCTTTAAGGTGCTGCTCCTTGCGAGTGCTCTAGAAACTAGTAGGATTTTTTTCTGGCACTTTGGACCTTCTCTAGGTTATTGGCGATGTCGTTTACAACACATTCCATGCAAAAAATCGATTTTTTATTTTTTGACACTTTCAGCCTTTTCCATTTCCACTACACAATTGTAAACTGGTACACATCTCAATTCCACTGAATTTTAGAGGAATATGAGAAAAGTAAAATTTAAGATTAATTGAACAAACTTAAGTAGTTATGATACCAGGAAGTAGCCAGGAGAGGAATTACCCTTTGAGCTGCGTAATTCCCCCTGGGACAAATCTCTGATCGTACATAACTAGGGTCACTAGTATTTTCGCAATACTATTTTAACCTCTTGTGCATTCAAATCCTCCCGGGGAATTTTGAAATCAATAGTGGCTTCAAGTCTTGGTTAATTCTACGAGCTATTATTCGTATTCTGTAATGGTGACCAAAATTACAGAAAACATTTTAAAATGTTCAAATACCTTTTACTTATAGTAAACATAGATATATATCCTGATTTCCATTAACTTCTGAATAATTAAATCTGTTCGGTAGATCTACGATTTTCAGGAATTTGCAGAATATTACATATCCTATACTTCTAATTATAATCCTCATCAAATATGCTTTGCCATTATTGGCAGGTTACTTGCCGCAACTGAGAAGCTTCAATGCTCCATGGTCTTCCTTTAACCTCTTCGTCTTCACTTACGATTTTGCTGTTTGGATGTCGTCCATTAATTGTAGTCTAATTCACCCCTCCCTCTCTTCCCTGCCAGCATACCCTTCAATACGTCTCTCATGATACAGGTTCTTCTTACCAACTGTCCCAACCAGTTTCTCTTTCTCTTCTCAATAATATCTAGTATAACATAATATATAGTATAACATAGACATAGTATAACGTAAATTACACATGGTAGTATGAGTGTGTGCTCTATCTCCTAGGTTAAAACTTTATCATTCCAATCTTCCCCTAATTAGATCTGACAATACAGAGATTGTTTCACTTATATTGTGCCGAATTTGAATGTATCACTCACCTAGGAAATACCGTATTTCCACTACCGGTTGTGACACGCCACTTCTACTGGCCATTGATCAGCATCAAAGTTTCCATTGTAGGAGACTTCGATGCACCTGGAACATGGATATTGCATACAATTTTTTTACATTCTTTCCACAGAACGGTGACAATGTAGACTCGACGATGGAACAGGCACCGCTTGAGGAGTCCGAAAGCACAATAATCCATTGGATTGCCATCCGTACTCTTCACAGCTATGTCAAAGAATGGAATTGCTGAAACTCCAGTGTTGCTTAGCGAGAAATATCCAGTATAAAACTTCATAAACCCTTTTCAACACATTTTATCGGCTACAGCAACTTCTTCATATACTGTTCGTATCTTTACTGAGTTTCAGCAGTGTTTTTGTCTATCTTGAAGTGATAAAGTTCAATATATCGAAAATGTTGCCTATATTCTTCCATTTTCAATAGTAAAGTGGCTAAACGAACTTCACCGATTTGCACAAGTATAGGCTTATATGTAAGCAAATATATGACAGCCATTTAAACGAAATTACACAAAGTTGTTCCGAGTAAAATTAAACGGCAACTACTAGTCGCTAGAGTAATGATATGAAAACCGAACTAACTTCATAGCCAAAACAATATTTTATACAGTGGTTGTTATTAATGGCACCTGAAATATATCAGTACTTTCAAAAATGACTTAGGTATGAGCATATATATTGTTTTAGACATCCACTAAGAACATTAACCGTAACAAAATCATGTGATGTGAGTAATGTTGAACCGTGATTCAAAGGAAATAAGATTGTTTTTATCTTATATCTGATAATTTAGTTAAGAAGCAGAGCGATTTAAGGGAAATAAAATAATTAATTTCTAAAATAAATCATATATTTTTAGGGAAAATGGACATATATTCAATACTGCTTGCAAAGCAAAACTTCACTTAATGTCAAGCTGGTATAAGCTGATGAAATTCTGAATGAAAAATCTCGTGTATGATATATAATAATTATGTACAATGTAAAATGAAACAGTAACTACAATAGTTTGTTGGTATTCTTGTGATAATCACACAAAAGGGTCTCTTCTACCATGGATCGTGAATAAAATAAAATAAAATAATATCTAGCTTGTATTTATATTTTAGTATGACCTCATAATAATCTTCCCCTCTCGCCATTTTTTGTGAACCTTACAATTCTAAGAAGGCTTCCAACGGTTTCCTATCTCTTTCCTTTATTTCCTGCTCAACAAGCAAAGACTCTTGAATTCTTAACATAGGAACTTACATAAAAAAAAGAGGGGAAAAATAGGAAGGAAGAATGAGATGATAAGAAAGAAAGGAGAAAACTATTTTCCACGGAAGTGACTTGTAGCACAAAGAGGAAGTGAGGAAAGACATGGGCGGGGGAGAAAAGCCTACATTTAAAAAAGTCCACCCGAGCGTATCCGATCCTTCTCTCTCTCCTCTCCTGTATGTTGTAACGGGTCGCTGAAAACACTGTCAGAGGGAGAAAATGTCGCAGTTAAGATGCGTTGAAGTACAGTATTACGACAGGAAAGAAAAAATAACAGCAATTTCCTAATCAAATTTTATAGTTGTTTTCTTTTTATTTTTTTCGGAAAAGAGAAGAAAAACCAAACACATTAAGAATCAGATTACTGAAGAAATTGATGTGCTTTTG